>NC_058372.1:26111590-26413181 GCF_018350175.1 Felis catus | reverse complement strand
CATTTCAAGTCCTAAGGTTCCTGAGTAGAAGAAACTGGGAGAGAAGTAAAGGGTCACTACATAACTAACAAAATGTAAGCCTCAGAATATGGAGCCAGAACATTTTACATAATTTGAATGTTTCATCTGTTGTCAGCTTTTAGCCCATGAAAATACAAATAAATGTTCAATAACTAGCATATTTTATTTGTATGTGGTTGAGAGAGGATACTCTAGAAAAAGCCCTAACTATGTTTTCATTTCATGTACCACAAATTTAGCTTTCTACTACACCTTGTCTTTGCTGTACTTTCTGAAATTGACTGAATCAGTTACATTCTTCAAATACTAGCCAGAACACATCAACTGCTTATTTTAAAATGGGACAAAGTTGATGCCAAATAAGGACTCTATTTCTAAATATAAATTTAACGCAACCACTGTAGGCAAAATCAAAACTATGAAAGAAACTCTACTTCTGAATATTTAAAGGAAAAAAGTTCACTCTCGATTTTCATGGATTTCTAGATCCTTTATGGTCAACAAAAGTACAAAAATAATAATTGAAATTTTAATTCTATATGAGTACATTATATTGGCAGGAGATAATGGGACTATATCATATGAATACTTAAAAGCTTTAAGTCATAGATAGAAAGAATATTTGAAAAAGATACTGAGATTCAAAGAGAATTTACAGATTTCATTTTAGACTCCACTTTCCAGGGGAAAAAATAAAAATCATCCACTTTCTTAATATCTAGGACAACTTCAAACATAGGTAGTGCTATATTCACCAGACATAAATCAGGCACAAGTTATGAAACTGGAAGGCACCTTGGGAAACTGAAGAGGGAAACTAAAGTTACCATTACTATAAAAATAGTTAACCAAAAGCCCAATTAATATTAAAAAACAGCTTAAAAATTCTCCCAAGAAATAGCTCATTCAACAATAGGACATGTAACTATTTGAAGCAACTAGGAAGCCAAAAAAAAAAAAAAGACACTATAATTTTAAATCATCTGGAGAAGCAGAGGCACCAAGAAATTAATGATCACAACTGCAACTCAATGAGGCCATTAAGAGTAATTTCTTTTTCCCTTTACTTTCATAAAATAGTTGCCAAGTTCCATGGTTCTTAACTCACACCAGTCTTGCAGCAGAACATTATCCTCAGACACAGACTTGGGAAACAGACTCAAAGACAGCTCAGTCTCATGGTCACACTCCTTTGGCCAGAGCATAGCCTCCCAACTATATCCTGGAAACTCCTGGGTTAGTTTAGAATGTGCTCTCTAGTGGAAAGGGAATCCCATTTCTCACTGTAATTGTAAGAACATCTTATCACTTCTAGACTGCTTTAAGTCCTTCATCCTGTCACTATATATTCTAAACTAAATTTAAAAAAGCACATTTGTCCAGTTACCTTTTTATGGAAGACTTAAAGCTCTAAAAACCAATATATGTCAGACGGACAAAAATTACTACTACTATGTACCTATCAGTCAAAATGATAACATTAAAAATTACAAATACACATTGGTATGGAAATTCAGAAACTCATGAACCTGTATTCAGGAGTCTGTCTTTTCAATCTGAGGAGTAAAGTATATGAGACTGTCACACAGGTTTCAAAGGTCTCATGAGCTTCATCAAATGGGGTGATGAGCAGGTGAATTCTACCAAACATTTAAAGAATTAATACCTGTTCTCCTCAAACTATTCCAAAAAACAGAAGGAAAGCTTCCAAATACATTCTACAAGACCAGCAATACCCTGACACCAAAACCAAAGACACTACACAAAACAAAACTACAGACCAACATCTCTGATGAAAACATGTGCAAAAATTCTCAACAAATATTAGCAAACCACATTTAACAATAGGTTAAAAGGGTCATTCACCACAATCAAGTGGGATTTATTCCAGGGATGAACAGATGATTCAATACTCACAAATCAATCAAAGTGATATACCACATTAACAAAACAAAGGATGAAACTCATATGACCATATTCACAGATTCAGAAAAAGCATCCGACAAAATTCAACACCCGTTCATGATAAAAACTCTCAACAAAGTAGATTTAGAAGGAGCAGACCTCAACATAATAAAGACCTTATATGAAAAACCCACAGCTAACATCATACTCAATGGAGAAATCCTGAAAGCTTTTCCTCTAAAGTCAGGAACAACAGAAGGATGTCCACTTTTATTCAACATAGTACTGGAAGTCCTAGTCATAGCAATCAGACAACAAAAAGAAATAAAAGGCATTCATTTGGTAAGAAGTTAAATGGTCACTATTCACAGGTGATAAGATACTATACATAGAAAACCCTAAAGACTCCCACCAAAAAACTACTAGAAGTAATAAATGAATTCAATGAAGTTACACAATACAAAACTAATATGCAGAAATTGGTTGCTTTTCCATACACTAATAACAAAGTAGCAGAAAGGAAAATTAAGAAAACAATTTCATTAAAAAAAAAAGAAAACAATTTCATTTACACTTGCACCAAAAGAATAAAATACCCAGTAATAAACTGAACCAAGGAAGTGAAAGACCTGTACTCTGAAAACTATAAAACACTGATGAAATAAATTGAGCATGACACAAATACATGGAAAAATATTCCATGCTCATGGATTAGGAGAACAAATATTGCTAGAATGTCCATATTACCCAAAGCAACCTACAGATTCAATGCAATCTCTATCAAAATACCAACAGCATTTTTCATAGAACTAGAACAAGTAATACTAAAATTTGTATGGAACCACAAAGACCCCAAATAGCCAAATAAATCAAAAGAAGAATAAAGTTGGAAGTATCACAACTCTAGATTTCACGATATATTACAAAGCTGTAGTAATCTAAACAGTATGCTATTGGCACAAAAACAGACACACTGATCAACACAACAGAGTAGACAGCCCAGAAATAAACCCAAATATATGGTCAATTAATCTGTAATGAAGGAACCAAGAATATACAATAGAAAAAGGACAGTCTCTTTAATAAATGGTTCTGGGGAAACTGGACAACTACATGCAAAAAACTGAAACTAAACCACTTTGTTACACCATATACAAAAATAAACTCAAAATAAATTAAAGGCTTAACTGTGAGACCTGAATACATTAAATTCATAGAAGAAAACACAGCCAGAAGTTTATCTGACATCTGTCATAGCAACATTTTTCTAGATGTATTTATTAAGGCAAGGAAAACAAATATAAACTATTAGGACTAGACCAAAATAAAAAGCTGATGCACAGCAAAAGAAACAATCAACAAAATAAAAAGGCAACCTACTGAATGGGAAAAGATATTTTAAATAATATATCCAATAAGGAGTTAATATCCAAAATATATAAAAAACTCAGACAATACCAAAAAAAAAAAACCCCAATTTGATTAAAAAATGGGCAGAGTACTTGAATATACATTTTTTTAAAGGAGACATACAGATGGAAGACACATGAAAAAATGCTCAATATCACTCATCATCAAGGAAACGTAAATCAAAGTGACAATGAGATATCACTTTACACCTATCAGAATGGGGACCGTTTAAAAAAAAGAAAAAGAAAAGAAAGAACGAGTATTGGCAAGGATGGGATGTAGATAAAAAGGAGACCTTGTTCACTATTGGAGGGAATGTATATTGGTACAACCACTGTGGAAAACAGTATGAAGTTTCCTCAAAAAGTTAAAAACAGAAATACCATAGGATCCAGTAAATCTACTACAGGTTTTTTGCCCAAAGGGGCAAAAAAAATCACCCTAATTCAAAAAGATATATGCATATGTACCACTGTGTTTATTGCAGCATTATTTACAATAGCCAAGATATGGAAGCAACCCAAGTATTCATGAATAGATGAATGGATAAAGAAGATGTGATACACACACACACACACACACACACACACACACACACACACAATGGAATACTACTCAGCCATAAAAAAAGATAAGATCTTGCTATTTGCAATAACATGAATGGATCCAGAGGTTATAATGCTAAATGAAACGTCAGTCAGAGAAAGACAAAGATCATGTGATTTGACTTATATGTGGAATCTAGAAAAACAAAACAAACAAAGAGCAGAAACAGACCCATAAATCCACAGAACAAACTGATGGTTGCTGAGGGGGTGCGGGATAGACAAAATGGGTGAAGGGGAGTGGAAAATATAGGCTTCCAGTTATGGAATGAATAAATCGCAGGAATAAAAGGTACAGACATCACGGTGAATACAGTCAATGATATTGTAATAGCAGTATATGGTGACAGTAACCACATTTGTGAAAAGAGCAACATAACGTATAATTCTGTCAAATCATTATGTTGTATACTTTAAAACAATGTAACAATGTATACCAACCATACTTCAAAAGCATTAATCAAATTAAAGTGATTAAATTAAAAAAATAAATGACTGATGAGCTCTTATATATATTCAAAAGACAATAACAAAACAGAAAGAGACGATGGAGAAAGAATGTAGTAATTTGTTCAACATGGGACCGCTTTGGCAAGATAAAATGACATTTCTAACACAATCTACCAAACAAAAAAATTCCACTAAAACTTTACAAGAGAGGCACCAAGATGGCTCAGTCAGTTGGGCATCCAACATCAGCTCATGTCAGGCTCTGTGCTGACAGCCCAGAGCCTGGAGCCTGCTTCTGATTCTGTGTCTCCTTCTCTCTCTGCCTTCCTCCACTGTGCTCTCTCTCTAAATAAATAATCATTAAAAATTTTTTTAACCTTATAAGAAAGAAAGGTGTATATGTAGAAAACAGCTGCATGTTCAGCCATACTCAAGACCAAAAATATAATACAGAGAGGATTATTGCAGAGTAAAGGGCTATGACTTTTAAAAACACAACAACAATACAAAACAAAACAAAATTGCAACTTAGAATAAACAATCAAAATTAACAAATAAAATTATGGTCTTAGAACAAGATGGCAGAGTAGCATGGAGACCCTCAGTTCGTCTTGTCCCTGAAACACAGCTAGATCAGCCCCAAACCATTTTGCCACCTAGGAATTTGATCTAAGGATTAACACAAAAATCTGCATAATTTAAACCACAGAACTTGGAAAGTATGTTGTGTAGAGAGGTGAATTGGGGAGGGAAAAGCAACAGAAGGTAGGGAGCTGTTTTTTCAGAGAAATGACAGAAATGGGGAGAGTGCAGGAAAAACACTCCCCTGAAAGTAGCTGGAGAGAAAGAGAGAGAGTGAAAACACTTGCAGAAGACTGAACAAGAAATCTGTTCCCCAAAACCACTGACAAGAAGAAAGGAGAGGGTTTCAATACCACCAGGATTCTATAAACAGTGGAGCACAGAGTCTGAAGTTCTGGACCCAGTGCCTGACAGTGCTCTGGTGAGGAAGTAGGGAAAATCCCAGAAGGAGGCAGCAGGGCCTGAGGGGTCCATGTGTCACACAGGAAGAAGTGGTTCCCCTGCTTGGAGATCATTTGGTAGAGGCCATTAGGCCTCCCCACAGGCAAAGGTTCTAGTGAACCCCAGAGAGCAGCCACATTTGCTGGTATTGGGACAAAGATGCCAGAGTGCAGTGAAACCTGGTGCTGGCTATGTGTTATGATTTACCATAATCTCTGAACTTCTGCTACTGCGTGACCACACAAACATTTTCTGGGGCAAGCTGGCATCCGGCCATTGCTCAGTGAGACCTCCACTAGAGAGTTAGCGTGTGTCCAAGCTGCAGGGGTCTCTGAAATGTGGAGTTTTGAAACACAACCCCATGTGAGATAAAACCCTGGAGGGAAGTGCCACCTGGAGGGCAGATGGCTTGGACATGGACAGTGTAGAGGAGGGGAGTGGACAGAGGCCTGAGACAAAGGAGGGGTATTTGATTGCGGGTCGGTGACAGCATGAAGTTCCTGTGCCAGAGACTACAGAGCTGGGTGAAGCCATTTCCATCTATTCCATGCACACACATGTGTACACACACACATGCACATCACAATGATCCACCCCAGTAAGCTAAGCAGCACCAACACTGGAGAACGGAACTGTTACACCAAATCCCATCCAACTGCACCCTCTAATCATATCCCCTACAAGAGTACAAGCCTTTCAACCTGCTTATTGAATGGGCTATAGAGTGCTTCATAGCCCAGGGGGAAATTAGATATACCTTCATTTGGGTTTCATTGTGTTTGCTGGTTCATTTATTCTTTGGTTTTCTGGGGGGTGGGGGTTTGTTTTGTTTTGTTTTTTGGGTTTGTTGTTGTTGTTGTTGTTGTTGTTTAAATTGGTTTTTCTTTTCATTTTCTTGGATAAAGAAAGAAAAATTTTTATTTTTATTTTCTTCATTTTTTATTTTTATATTCTTATATTACTTTTTTAGCTGTATGTTTTTAATTATTTCCTCTATTTCATTTTATTCTATTTCATTCTATAATTTTTTTAATTTTAAATTTTTTCTTACCTTCTTTTTTCTTTTCTTTTCTTTCCCTTTTACTCTATTCTAGCAAGCTTCTTTCAACAAGCAGACCAAAACACATCTAGGACCTGGCTTCCTTTATTTGATTTTTTTTTTGTTTTGTCTTTAATTTCTTAACTTTTATTTTTTTATTTTGTTACTTTTTTTCTTCCTCCAAAATGACAAAATGAAGAAATTCACTCCAAAGTAAAACACACACACACACACACAAGAAGAAATGATAACCAGGGGCTTAATTAACACAGATACAAGCAAGATACCTGAACTAGAATTTAGAACCACGATAATAAGAATACTAGCTGGGGTGAAAAAAGCATAGAATCCCTTTCTGCAGAAATAAAAGAAGTAAAATCTAGTCTAGACGAAATTAAAAATGCTGTAACTGAGATACAATCTTGAATAGATGCCACGATGGCAAGGACAGATGAAGTAGAGCAGTGAATCAGAAACACAGAAGACAAAATCATGGAGAATAAAGGAGAAAAAAAGAAGCAAACAAAGGCAAAAGAGCATGAAACAAAACTTAGAGGACTCAGTGACTTATTAAAAAGGAGTAACACCCAAATCATAGGAGTTCCAGATGAAGAGAGAGAAAAGGGGGCAGAAGGTTTATGTGAGTAAATTACAGGCGGAAAACTTTCCTAATCTGGGGAAGAACACAGACATAAAAATTCCAGAAGCACAGAGAACTCCCATTAGATTCAACAAAAATCAACAATCACCAAGGCATATCATAGTCAAATTTACAAAATACACAGACAAGGAAAGAATTATGAAAACAGCAAGGGAAAAAAAGTCCTTAACCTATAAGGGAAGAGAGATCAGTTTGCAGCAGACCTATCCACAGAAACCTGGCAGGCCAGAAAGGAGTGGCAGAATATATTCAACGTGCTGAATCGGAAAAGTATGCAGCCAAGAATTCTTTATCCAGCAAGCCTGTCATTCAAAATAGGAGAGATAAAGAATTTTCCAGGCAAACAAAAACTCAAGGAATGTGTTACCACTAAACCAGCCCTTCAAGAAATTTTAAGGGGGACTCTGAGTGGAGAAAAGAAAAAACAAAACAAAAAGACCAAAGTCAACAAAGACTAAAAAGGACCAGAGAACAACACCAACTCTTCAGGCAAAACAATGGCACTAAATTCATATCTTTCAGTACTCACTCTAAATGTCATTGGACTAAATGCTCCAATCAAAAGACACAGGGTATGAGAACGGATAAGAAAACAAGACCTATCTATATGCTGCTTACAAGAGACTCGTTTTAGACCTAAAGACAGCTGCAGATTGAAAGTAAGGAGATGGAGATCTATCACATTAATGGTCATCAAAATAAAACTGGAGTAGCCACACTTCTATCAGACAAACTAGATTTAAAAAAATATTTTTAACATTTATTCGTTTTTGAGAGACAGTGAGAGATAGAGTGTGAGAGGGGAACAGGCAGAGAGAGAGAGACATAGACTCTGAAGTAGGCTCCAGGCTCTGAGCTGTCAGCACAGAGCCCAGTGTGGTGCTCGAACCCACAAAACACGAGATTATGACCTGAGATGAAGTTGGACTCTTAACCGACTTGACAGGTGCCCCAGACAAACTAGATTTTAAAATCAAGACTGTGGGGCGCCTGGGTGGCTCAGTCGGCTGAGCGTCCGACTTCAGCTCAGGTCACGATCTCGCGGTCCGTGAGTTCAAGCCCCGCGTCGGGCTCTGGGTTGATGGCTCAGAGCCTGGAGCCTGCTTCCGATTCTGTGTCTCCCTCTCTCTCTGCCCCTCCCCCATTCATGCTCTGTCTCTCTCTGTCTCAAAAATAAATAAACGTTAAAAAAAATTTTTTTTAAATAAAATCAAGACTGTAACAAGAAATAAAGAAGGGCATTATATCAAAAGTAAGGGGTCTATCCACCAAAAAGATCTAACAATTGTAAATCTTTATGCCCCAACGTGAAAGCACCCAAATATATAAATTAATTAATCACAAACATAAAGAATACTGGTATCATTAGAGAATAATGGTATCATTAATAATAATACCATAACAGTAGGGGACTTCAAAACCCCACTTACAACAATGGACAGATCATCTAAGCAGAAAATTAACAAGGAAACAATGGCTTTGAATGACACACTGGACCAGATGAACTTAACAGATATATTCAGAACATCTGATCCTAAAGCAGCAGAATACACATTTTTCTTGACTACGCATGGAACATCCTCCAGAATAGATCACATACTGGGATAAAAATAAGACCTCAACAAGTAGAAAAAGATCAAGATAATACCTTGCATATTTTCAGACCACAACGCTATGAAACTCAAAATCAACCACAAGAAAACCTGGGGAAAGACCATGAGTACTGGAGATTAAAGAACACCCTACACTAAAAGAATGAGTGAGTTAACCAAGAAACTAAAGAGGAAATTAAAAAGTACATGGAAGCCAATTAAAATGAAAACACGACAGCCCCAAACCTCTGGGATGCAGCAAAGGCAGGGGGAAGTATATGTCAATCCAGGCCTTCCTAAAGAAGGAAGAATGGTCTCAAATACACAACTTAAACTTACACCTAAAAGGGCTGGAATAAAAACAGCAAATAAAGCCCAAAACCAGCAAATGAAGGGAAATAACAAAGATTAGAGCAGAAATAAATGACATTGAAATCAAAAACACAGAACAGATCAATGAAAACAGGAGCTAGTTCTTTTAAGGAATTAACAGAATTGATAAATTCCTAACCAGATTGATCAAAAAGGAAAGGACCCAAACAAATAAAAATCATGAATGAAAGAGGAGAGATAACAACCAACACTGCAGAAATACAAACAATAATAAGGATAATAAGAATATTATGAGTAATTATATGTCAACAAACTGCAATATGAACGAAATGGATATATTCCTAGAAACATAAAAACTACTAAAACTGAAACAGGAGGAAATAAAAAATGTGAACAGACAGTAAATAGTACAGAAATCGAATCAGTAATCAAAAATCTCTCAACAAACAAGAGTCCAGGGCTGGATGGCTTTCCAGGGGAATTCTACCATTTAAAGAAGAGTTAACACCTATTCTTTTGAAGCTGATCCAAAAAACAGAAATGGAAGGAAAACTTCCAAACTCGTTCTAAGAGACCAGCATTCCCTTGATTCCAAAACCAGACAAAGGCCCCCCTAAAAAGCAGAACTACAGACCAATTTCCCGGATAAACATAGATGAAAAAGTTCTCAAAAGATACTAGCAAACCAGATCCAATAATACATTAAAAGAATTATTCACCACAACCAAGTGGGATTTATTCCTGGGATGCAGAGCTGGTTCAATATCCACAAATCAGTCAATGTGATACATCACGTTAATAAAAGAAAAGAACTACATGATCCTCTCAATAATGCAGAGAAAATATTTGACAAAATTCAGCACCATTTTTCAATAAAAACCCTCAAGAAAGTAGGGATAGAAGGATCATACCTCAGGATCATAAAAGCCATATACAAAAGACCCACTGCTAATATCATCCTCAATGGGGAAAAACACAGCTTTCCCCCTAAGGTCAGGAACACGACAGGGATGTCCACTCTCACCACTGTTATTCAACATAGGGTTGGAAGTCCTAGCCTCAGCAATCAGACAGCACAAAGAAATAAAAGGCATCCAAATCAGCAAGGAGTAAGTCAAACTTTCACTCTTCGCAGGCAACATAATACTCTATGTGAAAACCCAAAAGACTCCATCAAAAAACTGCGAGAACTGATCCATGAATTCAGCAAAATCACAGGATATAAAATCAATGTACAGAAATCAGTTGCATTTCTATACACCAATAATGAAGCAACAGAAAGAGAAAATCAAGGAATTGATCCCGTTTACAATTGCACCAAAACCCATAAAATACCTAGGCATAAACTTAACCAAAGGGGACAAAAATCTATACACTGAAAACTGTAGAAAGCCTATGAAAGAAATTGAAGAAGACACAAAAACATGGAAAAATATTCCATGCCCATGGATTGGCAAAACAAATATTGTTAAAATGTCGATACTACCCAAATCAATCTACATATTCAATGCAATCCCTATCAAAATAACACCAGTATTCTTCATAGAGGTAGAACAAACAATCCTTAAATTTGTATGGAACCACAAAAGACCCCAAATAGTCAAAGCAAACCTGAAACAGAAAAGCAAAGCTGGAGGCATCACAATCCTAGACTTCAAGCCGTATTACAAAGCTGTAATCATCAAGACAGTATGGTAATTCCACAAAAACAGATGCATAGATCAATGGAACAGAACAGAAAACTCAGAAATGGACCCACAAACATATGGCTAACTAATCTTTGACAAAGCAGGAAAGAATATCCAATGGCAAAAAGACAGTCTCTCCAGTAAATGGTGTTGGGAAAACTGGACAGCGACATGCAGAAGAATGAACCTGGACCACTTTCTTACACCATAAACAAAAATAAACTCAAAATGGATCAAAGAACTAAACATAAGACAGGAAGCCATCAAAATCCTAGAGGAGAAAACAGGCAACAACCTCTTTGACCTTGGCTGCAGCAACTTCTTACTTGACGTCTCCAAAGGCAAGGGAAACAAAAGCAAAAATGAACTATTGGGACTTTATCAAGATAAAAAGCTTCTGCACAGCAAAGGAAACAATCAGCAAAACTCAAAGGCAACCGATGGACTGAGAGAAGATATTTTCAAATGACATGTCAGATAAAGGGTTAATTCCAAAATCTATAAAGAACTTACCAAACTCCATACCCAAAACACAAATAATCTGGTGAAGAAATGGACAAAAGTCATGAATAGACACGTCCATTCCAAAGAAAACATGCAGATGGCTATTAGACATATGAAAAGATGCTCAGCATCACTCATCAACAGAGAAATACAAATCACAAGTATGATGAGATACCACCTCACACCTGTCAGAATGGCTAATATTAACAACCTGGGCACCAACAGATGTTGCAAGGATGTAGAGAAAGAGAAACTGTTCCTTTTGCACAGCTGGTGGGAATGCAAACTAGTGCAGCCATTATAGAAAAAAATATGGAGGCTTCTAAAAAAATTAAAAATACAACTACCCTATGACCCAGCAACTGCAGTACTAGGAATTTACCCAAAGGATACAGGAGTGCTGTTTCAAAGGAGCACATGCACCCCAATGTTTATAGCAGCACTATCGACAATAGCCAAAATATGGAAAGAGCCCAAATATCCATCAACAGATGAATGGATAAAGAAGATGTGGTGTGTGTGTGTATGTGTGTGTATATATATATAGTGGAATAGTACTTAGCAGTCAAAAAGAATGAAATTTGCCATTTGCAACAATGTGGATGGAACTAAACGTGCTAAGTGAAATAAGTCAGTCAGAGAAAGACAAATATCATATGATTTCACTTATATGTGGAATTTAAAATGCAAAAAGGGGCGTTTGAGTGACTCAGTCGGTTAAGCGGTGACTTCAGCTTAGGTCATGATCTTGCGGTTCATGAGTTCAAGCCCCACATCAGGCTCTGTACTGACAGCTCAGAGCCTGGAGGCTGCTTCAGATTCTGTGTCTCCCTCTCTCAGCCCCTCCCTCTCTCACACTCTGTCTCTCTCTCTCTCAAAAATGAATAAAACATTTTAAAAAATTATAAAATACAAACAGATGAACATTAAAAAAAAGGAAAGCAAACATAATATAAACACAGAGAGGGAGACAAATCATAAGAGACTCTTAAATACAGAAAACAAACTGAGCGTTCCTGGAGGGGTGTTGGATGGCGAGATGGACTAAATGGGCAAGGAGCATTAAGGAGGACACTTGTTGAGATGAGCACAGAGTGTGATAAGTAAGTGATGAATCACTAAATTCTATTCTTGAAATCATTAACTGGGATTTAAGCTAAAAAAATTAAATCCCTTAAAAATATATACACAATTATAAATAAAATAAAATAATAAAAATAAAACAAATCAAAACAAAATAAAATAATAATATAATATAAAATAATGGTCAATGCACCAGAAATCACAAAATACCCTTCCCAGAGTCTTGCAATGAAAGATGAAAGACAAGGATGTAATAAAGATTAGATTAAGGCAGCATGAAGAAACCTTATGTTCAAGTTGGGAAATGAACATAAGGCAATTATCAGTAATATCATCATGGCCAATATTTACTGACCGCATATATCAATGCTATTTGTTGGAAAGCTGAGATTAAATAAGGATTATAGATTAAGGTGGCAAGAAGAAAACCTTGTGTTTAGGTTGGGAAAGAAGCATAAGGAAATCATCAATATCATCATGACCAATTATACTGACTACTACATCTATTAATGCCATTTGTTGAAAAACAACTGTCCATGGATTTCTCATGTTTCTGCACATCTTGCAAGCAGAGGTATTTGAATGTCCTCTTGTCTCAAAGCTATCTTTTCAAGGATGTAAAGAAGATAAAGTGTCTTCTTCCAGAACAAGTTTGTTTACTGTCCATCATAAAAGATTCAGGTTCCCTAAGCTCAGTGTTTTCTCCTATAACATAGCCCATTGCATATATAGATCTCACCTTGCCATATTCGTATTGCCCTGCAAAAACTAGGGTTCAGAAAATGAGAGCAAGAAAATGTGACACTTTAGTATCTGCTATTGCTATGTGTTTAATAAAGCCCTTTGTCTCCAACCCAAAAGTTTTATGTCTTCTGCCAGTACCCACAAAACTGGCAGGCTAATTGGCTGGCTTGTAAGTAGGGTAAAATCTTAGACTCTTCACAGTTCTTGGTGACTATAAGCATTTTATAAACATTATCCCCTAAGCATCTCAGCATTCTTTAAGAATAGTACTCCTACTATTTCCATTTCATAAATATATTCACAGAACACATATTGATCAAGTGCCAATTATGTGTCAGGCACTATTTGAGGTAGTGAAGATAGAGCTGTAAAAAATATAGAGAAAGTCCTTGCCTTCAGGGGGCTTTACAGTAGATGATGAATGAGTGTGATGATTAAATTAAGACCCAGAGAAACTATGCACCTTGCTTAGGGTCAAGTAAGTAATACTGTAAGTAACGGAGCCAGGTTGTATCTGAGCAATATGACTCTCTAAGCCAGAACTATTAACCACTATACTATAGTGCCTCCTACACTGTGGTGATTAAAAGAGAGAGAGAGAGAGAGAGAGAGAGAGAGAGAGAGAGAGAGAAAAGAAAAGAGAAAAGAAAAAACAAACCAAAAATCGCTTATTCATGAGATTTCCAAAGATTAGTGTACTCAGAATCATCTGGTACTATATCTCACTAAAAGAAACCAGGACTCCTGGAAGAAATGTCCTTGCAAGTCTGGAGCAGGAAGACAGGCTTAGAACATCTTGTTCTAGAAGAATGCAAAAAAAACCAGAAAGCTAATCAGGAATAATGGGATTCTATCTAAAGGACAATTTAGGAGCAACCTAAATAGGCTTCCAAGAGGACAAATTTGAGCATCACTGAAGATAACTGCAATGGATTACAACATATGAAAGTTGTTCCATACGATACTTCTAAAAAAAATCCACATTTACAGGATGCTAGGTTTTATGGAATGAACTTTGTTCCCTTTAACATTCATACACTGAAATCTTAATGCCAGTACCTCAGAATAGTGACTATATTTGGAGACAGAATACAAAGGTAATTAAGGTTACATGCGGTCATGTTGGTGAGCCTTAATCCAATATGACTGGTGCCCTTATAAGAAAGCATTAGGATATAAACACAGACTAAGGGACAACTATATGAATTTAAAAAGAGAAGACAGCCATCTAAAAGCCAAGGAGACTCCTCAGAATGAAATCAATCTTGCCAACATCTTGATCTCAGACTTCTAGTCTCCAGAACTGCAAGAAAATAAATTTCTGTTGCTTAAGCCACTCAATCTGTGTTGTTAGGACTGCTCTAGTAAACTAATGCACTAAAAAAACACCTCCTTGGGGCACCTGGGTGGCTCAGTCAGTTAAGCGTCTGACTTCGGCTCAGGTCATGATCTAACGGTTCATGGGTTCGAGCCCTGCATCAGTCTCTGTGCTGACAGCTCAGAGCCTGGAGCCTGCCTCAGATTCTGTGTCTCCCTCTCTCTATGCCTCTCCCCTGCTTATGCTCTCTCTCTTAAAAATAAATAAACATTAAAAAAATTTTAAAAACCACCTCCTTAATTTGAAAGCTGGTAAGAATCAAGCCACTATTCCATCTTTCCTATATGATCTGTGATTTAGGGTAACCAAACAGATGATATGGGTAAGCTCCTTTTTGTTTTTACAAAAGAATTATGACTAATCAAACAAGAAGAAATAACAGAACTAGAGTATCACCATTTGCAATACTTAATGAATAGACTTAGACAGTGAACATGAATAGCCGAAAAATAACAAAAAGAGAAAAGACCAGATATTACATACCTTCCTAATGGAAGTATAAAACATTACCTTTGACATTTCTTGGGAGATAAAAAAAAAAAAAAAAAAAAAAAAAAAAGCAAGCAGCCCAAATCTGATCAAGCCTCTAGATTTAACTGCCAATGGATAGGAAATATAGGAATATGTTAAATGTCACCATAGGGTCACAATCAGTGAAATCCAGATGTGCAAAACCCTCTAAGACAATAGATCTGATTTCTGCAACAACAACAACAACAAATCTCCAAAAAACAAAACAACAAAAGGAAATGGAGGGAAAACCAATCTTAATGCACAGACCTTAGATACAAAATTCAAACTAGCTGTCACAGACAGAGATAACTAGAGAAATGCAGACGTGGATTGGATATTTGATAATATTAAGGGATTTTTATTTTTTCATTTTTTTAAATTTTAGTTTTTAATTTTTAAGCATGATAAATGGAATTGCGGTTTTTTTCATAAATGAAATTGGGCTTTATATCTCTTAGATATATAGTGTAATATTTACAAATGAAATAAATGACATGATGCCTGGGATTATTTTTAAAACAATCAGGATAAAGAAACAGGAGTGGATATATATGAAATAAGACTAGCCATATAGTGATAATTAATGAAGCTACATAGATGATGGATGTGTGGAGTTCATAACTCTATCCTCTCTCTTTCTATATTTCCATAACTTCCCTTATGAAAAGATAAAAAGATCTGTGGTGCTTATTAAAAATATATAGGCCTTCCCACCTCCCCTCAAGATTTTTATTGTGGGTTTAGGCCTAGTTGTCTGGATTGTAACCATCTTACCTAAGTTATTTTAACACAGGTGTGGGAGAAACACCAGCCTAGAGGTCACACACTTGGCAGCAAGCAGGCTTTAGGCACTAGGAAATGCTTATACTAAAGCACACACAGTTTCCTTGGCCCCCAGCAACCAGGTTAGTTTACAACAGCCAATGCTGATCCAGTCTGTCCTCTCCAGGAAAAGGACCAAGGATTGGATTTATGAACCACCCACTGAAATTAGCCTGAAAGGATTAAGCCAGCTTTCTTTCACAACAAACTATACATGTCTAATGTCATTTCAGGGGTATCTCATCCGTTTGACTTGTCTCCCTAGCAGCCTTCAAGTATAAAATGTAGTCCCTGAGACAGTGTCCCAGCTTTCCATTATCACTGAAGATAACAGAAAATAACAAAAACTTACAACTATTCTGACAGACAAGCAAATCCCAAAAAATGGCAGATGTTATGATAAAACTGGCTTAAGAAAAACCAAAATCCAGGCTTTAACTCAGATAAACCTAAAATACCTCTGCATCTCCAGCAGGCACTCAATAAATGCACTGGGTTAATGAAACAAACCTAATGAAACAATGCTCCCATGATGGGTAGAGGGTAGGGAGATGACTAGCAGAGGAAAGGAAAATATGATCATCATCCTAAAGACTCAGAAAACCGAAACAATCTACCAGAGGAGCCAGCAGAAAGTATTAAAAAAAAAACCTCTTTAATATCTTAATTAGATTGCAAAAAGACTTACGAAAAAGTGCAAAAAGCCATAATGAAAGAAGCAGCTACGGTAAAAATAGGATAAAGTAAAAAGGAAGGTGAATTAAATAAGGAAAGAAACTAAAATTGAAAAAAGATTTAAATTCCCACTAAAACCAGTGAAGGTCAAAAGTGAAGCAAAAACAGATTCCAAACTGTAGAAGACCCCAAAGAAAAGACAGGATATATACCAAAAACAAGCCTTCCAACCCACATGCAAGGCAAGAATACATTAAAAATAAAAAACAAGAAGGCAGAAATATGTCCAAACTAATCTGTTATGATGATCACTATAAATGAATTTAGCTCCTCTCTACTAAAGCCTCTCCGATTAAGGGAAAAAAATAGGATACTACCTCTCAAAATAACCAGATTGGGTATATATCAAGTAGATAAAAATAAAAGAAAGAGGGCACCTGGCTGGCTCAATCAGTACAGCATGTGACTCTTGATCTCAGGGTTGTGAGTTCAAGCTCCATGGTGGGTGTAGAGATAATGTAAAAATAATTTTTTTTAATAAATAAGAATAAATAGAAGAAAAATGGAGTGGCATTATTTTTTTTAATTTTTTTCAACGTTTTTTATTTATTTTTGGGACAGAGAGAGACAGAGCATGAATGGGGGAGGGGCAGAGAGAGAGGGAGGCACAGAATCGGAAACAGGCTCCGAGCCATCAGCCCAGAGCCTGACGCGGGGCTCGAACTCACGGACCGCGAGATCGTGACCTGGCTGAAGTCCGACGCTTAACCGACTGCGCCACCTAGGCGCCCCTGGAGTGGCATTATTAATATAAGACAAAGTAGACTTTAAGGCAAAAGCATTAAGCAGAACAGTGATTAGGATATACCAGTCATGAATTTGTATTTGTAAAATATCACTGAATTCAAAATAAAAAGAATTAAAAGACTAAGAGGCAAAAGTTATTAGAAGTGCAAGGAAAGTTGAGCTTACAAAATCTGACACCATTAAAAGAGCACACACCTGGGGTGCCTGGGTGGCGCAGTCGGTTAAGCGTCCGACTTCAGCCAGGTCACGATCTCGCTGTCCGTGAGTTCGAGCCCCGCGTCAGGCTCTGGGCTGATGGCTCAGAGCCTGGAGCCTGTTTCCCATTCTGTGTCTCCCTCTCTCTCTGCCCCTCCCCCGTTCATGCTCTGTCTCTCTCTGTCCCAAAAATAAATAAACGTTGAAAAAAAAATGAAAAAAAAAAAAGAGCACACACCTCTCTGGTATATTCTGTAGGAAAAAATTACAAAGCACAGAGGATTGGAATAATATAATTGATAATATTAAAGGATTTGTGTCAGATTTGTAACGCACATATTAAAAATACATCTTCCTTTTAACCATCAATGGAACATTTATAAAAATTGATAATACATCAAGACACAAAGAAAACCTCAGAAAGTTCTTAAGTATAAAGGACACAAAGCCAAAGTCTCAGTTCCAAAGCAATAAAATTACTAATTTTAAACAATAAAAAATACCAGAAATTTTAAAATACTATACTGAATAATGCATAAAACAGACAAAAAAAAAATCTGCAACTACAGGTAAGTTTTAAAATAAAAGGACTACCACTTATCAACACTTATAATCAGATACACTCCAAAGAAAATGCACAGCCTTAAAGCTTTTCAATATTAGACAAGCAAACAAAAATTTTGATGTCCACTTACTGATACCTCCAAAAAAAAGTGGGGGGGCTGGAAATTTTTCATTTACAGAAAGAAATTAAAGGACTTAAAGCACAAGTCCATAGTTTAAGATAACACACTTCAGAATGAACCAGTTTTAGGCCACCTGCACCCAGCTGATGGATCGATAAAGTTAAATAATACCAGATGCTTCCATGTTTTCATAGGGCACGGAGGTAAAGAGGGCAGGAAGGCAGAGAGTCATGAGTTTAAAAGAGTTCAAAAAGTAGAGACTGAGGACACAGAAAAGAGTTTAATATGCATCCATTTTTCTTAGTATAAATACTTTTATTCTAACATTAATTGAAACTAAACAGACAAGAGTGCCGGCATGAAGTTCTATTTTACATCAGTTATTCTGGGAAAATGAATTTACTTGATTGCCTATAAAGGCTGTGGTTGCTAACAGTTCTGAGAATCAAGAATAAAGGAAAATATCTAGGTCTGTGAACTACTGCAGTAGCAGTTTTCATTATTTATTTCATTTCAAATAAAGCCAGTATTTTGATTAGAAAATGGACAGTTTCCACATCTGCTTAGTACTAGGCTAGTATTAGTATTAGTTCTAGGAATAGCTACTATTCTTCAAGCACCTGAGTGTGTGAGGAACTGCATACATAACACTTCTTAACCTAAGGACTGAAAGGGACAGGTTGGCATCACCAATTTACCTAGGAGCCAACTGATTCCATACTGGGCCAAAGCCATGCAACCAGCAAAGGCACAAAGTCGGGATTCCAACCCCAGATCTCAACACAGTATAATTATTAAGTAGAACTATACAGCTTAGGATCAGGTTAGAGACAAATTATAGGCTCCCGCTAACCCTAGTCATGTGACCTTGGACACTCGCTTATTCAATAAATATTTATTAAGCACCTTCTGTGTGCAAGCTTCTGTGTTTAGATATAGAGGTTCAGGGGCGCCTGGGTGGCTCAGTTGGTTAAGCGGCCGACTTCGGCTCAGGTCATGATCTCGCGGTTCGTGAGTTCGAGCCCCACATCAGGCTCTGTGCTGACAGCTCAGAGCCTGGAGCCTGTTTTGGATTCTGTGTCTCCCTCTCTCTGACCCTCCCCTGTTCATGCTCTGTCTCTGTCTCAAAAATAAATAAACATTAAAAATAAAATTTTAGATATGGAGGTTCGGAGTTCCCAAATCTCAAAAAAATGTGATCAAATATACTATCTACCTCATAAAATCCTTATTGTAAATTAAAGACATTTCTCTCATTCAAATATACCACACCAGAGCACCTGACTCATTATCACAGTCACCTGAGGGCTAGTAACGTGAAACACAATATAGTACAATCCTTTCAAAAACCTCCCCTAGCATTTTCATGGTTGGCCAGATTTAGGAACCTGAAAAATAACTGCATTTTTGCTTCTTAAAAAAGATGTTTTGCTTATTAACATAAGTTAAATTAATAAGCATGAACTCAAAAAGAGAATGTTGCATTTTTTTTAATGTTTACTTATTTTTGACAGAGAGAGTGAGCACAAGCAGGGGAGGGGCAGAGAGAGGGAGACCCAGAATATGAAGCAAGCAAGCTCCAAGCTGTCAGCACAGAACCCGACGCGGGGCTCGAACCCACAAACCGCGAGATACGACCTGAGCCAAAGTCAGACACTTAGCTGACAGAGCCACCCCAAGTGCCCCAAGAGAACATCACATCTTAAGTACTGTAAGTATAGCACATTTGAGGTGACTAGAATATTATTAAGCTTTAGAAGGGCTCAGCAAATTCCAAGCAGTTTAAGAATAATAAAAACATGGTTCCTGAGCTTGGGAGAACTAAAGCAAAGTACAGTTCAACTCAAAGAGAAAATTCTTTGCCATAGAGACATGCCACCTTGCCCTTGAGAAAGATAAGTTTCCATGTAAAGAATGTTAAGCAGAAGAGACATCAGATCCACTCTTCTGCAAATACTCCTGAGGGAATCAGTGTGGTTAGAAAAAAGAGGGAAACATTACCACACTCCAGGTCTATGAAGAACTGGAGACAATGGCTGCAGCATTTCCCTCAATGAACTGCTCACTCAAATCAACTTTTCTATCACACTCACACAGTAATTGCCCAAACCTAGAGGAAGAGAACTCCTGAGAAATGAACCTACTTTTGTTTTAACACACACACAAAGTCAGGCACCCAGTCCCTCTCTAAAGGCCATAAATAAAGTAGCCAATAACAGTCTCTATTAACAATAATACTAATTATTACTTTACATCTAAAACTTATACATCCTTAAAATGTGGTCCAAGCACTTTATACTTACTCACAGTCCATATAAGCAACCCTGTAAGGTTGTAGTACTATTATCTCCATCTAATAATGTAGTAGTATCTTTACCCCCATTTTATAGATGAGGGAACAGAGGCAATAGCAATGTTCCCACCAAGCTGCTTATGTATATCACTATCATACAAAAGTGCCTTGGAGTAAAGATGTTTCAATTTGTCCTTAACCAGCTAAAGGCAACAGATGTGACTCCAGGCAAAATGTAACATTAACAACTTTTGAATCTGGTGTTACAGGCCTCCCCAGCTACTACCAGCCCACATCAGCCACCCAGGATAAAATTCTATTTCTGTTTATTAATAAAAAGTATCAAAACAGAATAGACTCTGATTCTGATATTCTTTCACTAATTATATATTAAGAGTTTTCCTAAGCATATTATCTAATTTTTTTGTTTGCAATCTTATCTCATATCAAAAGAATTTTAAGCACCATAAAGCTACAATAAGGCAATGCAACAATAGTTAAAAACAGACTTTGAAGCCAGAGTTTGGCCTCTTACTAGCTCTATCACTTCAGTTAAGTCATCTCACTTTTCTGCACTTCATCTGTGAAGTGGGTATAGGCCTTCATGAAGCGGGGGCAAAAATTAAAGCATGAAGTTCCTAACAAAATGTCTGGTAAAATAACTTAGTATAGAGGAAATTGGGGTGTGGGATGGTAGGGAATAGGTCAGAGAGGAAATAGGGGAATTCACAGAAACCATATAATGGCTTATCTTACAGCCAGGTATACAAACAACACTGATCTGCCTGGTATAGGATGGGAGAGGGGACATTGAGAGCACCAATGAAGGCAAGATAGGTGGCAAAGAATAATCCTAAGAAAATCCTTCTTTTCTCAAACCTCCTCTCTCAGAAGCCCACCTCCTGCAACCTAGGTAGTAAAGTAGGAGATGGCCTGGAAGCAATTGCTGAAGCCCCTTCCCCAGAACTGATACCACCCAGTACTAAGACTCCATGCAGCTCTGTGCACAAGCTGCAGTACAGGGTTCAAGAATAAGGAAAGGCCAGGTTAAAGGCCAGGCACAGAGGGGACATCTTAAAAAGGTATGGCTGTCAAGGTAAGCAGAGGAGCAGAAAAGCAATGTAAGCAGGTAGAAGAGTCAAAAGAAGAGATTTTATTTTAGAAGATGGACAATCTCAGAAAGCTTGTAGGCAAGTGAGGAAAAGAAATACAGGGAAGAGTACAAAATAAGTGGACCCATACTCAGAAAGAACAGTATTTGGTTAAAAGAACATAGCTAGTAGGCCCAGACTTGGTGAAGAAGACCAGAGAAGAGAGGGACCATCAAACTATAGTAAGATTTTAAAAGGATGAGGTGTGGTTTGCCTAAGAATGGGATTGATCTCAAAAAAATAAAAAAAAAAAGCAAGAAAAAAAGAAAAGATATTTTGCTAAAAGGGATAAGTCTATGGTAAAACCTGGAGAGATCAGGAAAAGTGGAATAGATCTGGAGCACTGGCTAAAAAGACTAAAACAACAGTATAATAATGATAAGACAAAAGTATAGCTGGCTCTATAAGTCATGATTTAATAGAATTTTCCTATAATTACCCTTTCCAATGTCTGAACATCCATATGCCCTGACTTCCCCCATTGACAATGAGGTTCTGTGGCAAAATATACCCCTGGAAATATATTCTTTGTTAAAAAATAATCTCTACCATGACTACATATAGAAAAAGAGATGCCATTATCATAAGAGCATAATTTGAGATCTCTTGACATTCTTTCACTGAAAAACTACTTTGCACAATAGCCAATTTACTATTTGTGTAGAATATAACAATGAAGAAAAATGCTATCTGCCTTCAAGAACACTACCATCTAGTCCAAGAGATGAGAAATGCAAACTACCATAGTACACATAGAAAAGCATGATAAAGATGGCAAAACACAGCACAATACATAGAAGAACTCTAAATTAAATCCAAGATAACTCATTTGTAAAAAGAGGCAGTTGCTCTTCATAAGAAGAAATTTAAATGTATCTTCAAAACTTGATTTCAGGAAGTTGCAATAGTAAGGTCCACAGAGAGTACAGAAAGGTTATGCAAAATATGTACATAGATGTATATACATACATATATATACACATATATTTTTTTAAGGTTCTCTATTTTGAAATTAACTGCCAAAGTAAATAAATTAAATTCTTACTTAAAAAATGGAAATTTAAGGTGATACACCCATCTGATCATACTGAAAGATATAATACAGCAGTGGCACAATTTATTGGCAAGGGCCAATCATGAAGTATGGGTTAACTGCAGGTAGATTAAGCAATTCTCAGTCTGTGGTGTGAATGACAGCAACTGGGGCACTTCAGGACTGCTCAGAAGTACAGGATTGAATCAATGAAAGCCAGAGAATTGGCAAAACTGGCCACCAGTGTAGGCAGAGATGCCAGAGGTTGGGCAAGGCATATTTCAAAATATCAAAGGAACTCTCTCACGGAAATAAAAGAAGAATAATGTCAGAATCTCACCTTACAGAGCCCAGACCAAATAAAAAACACCTGGGTCTTTCTGGAGAGACTCTAATGCTGCAGAGAAAGGTACACACCAGAACTAATCTGTTTTCTCAGTTGTTCCCCTGGCCAGGGGCTAGCCCCAGTATAGTAACCCCAAATTTGGTCATAAATCTTGATCTTTTCATCATTTGAATTTTCTAAGGAAAAAAAAGTTATTAGCAAACACAAAAATGGCTTGGAAAATGAAGTTCAGGACTTAAAAGCTAATATGAAAGTTGAATTTTTCCCTTTTTTCTCACTGTCTTAAAAAAAGACAATTGTGTATGATAAAGCTATATGACTGCCCACCATATCTATACTTCACTACTTGAGTAACTTGTTCCTTGTAAACACATAAGCAAATGCAAATTACATACATACAGAGCAGGATGCTGCTTTGGAATAAATAATAACTAATGTCAACAAATCCTCCCATTAATTCCTAAGTATTTTTCTGAGATTTCCAAAATAATTGATAAACAAAAAGATTTTTTTCCAATGTCTGTTAGACCCTTAGAATAAGAGACCCCAAGAAGCATACGTCATTAGCTATTTCCTCTCCAAGACATGTGTAACAATACTATGTAAGATAGATCTATGAAATTCCACTTTTAAAAGGATTCATGAAAAAGGTACCTATCAACAAGGAAGGTAACTAACCCTTCTTAATGCTCAGTTCCCACTCACCCTTCTCTTCAAAAAGTGTCTTTCCATTCCAAATGGATAAAGAAGATTTGGTGTATACAATGAAATATTACTCAGCAGTCAAAAAGAATGAAATACTGCCATTTGCAACAACATGGATGGAACTAGAATGTATTATGCTAAGCAAAACAAGCCAGTAAGAGAAAGATAAATATCATTTGATTTCATTCGTATGTGGAATTTAAAAGAGAAAACAGATGAACATAGGGAAGGGAAGGAAAAATAAGACAAAAAAGGAAAGCAAACCATAAGAGACTCTTAAATATAGAGAACAAACTGAGGGTTGCTGGAGGGGTATTGGGTAGGGGGATGGGCTAAATCAGTGATGGGCACTAAGGAAGACATGTGTTGGGATGAGCACTGGGTGTCATATGTAAGTGATGAATCACTAAATTCTATTCCTGAAACCATTATTACACTATATGTTAACTAAGATTTAAATATTTTTTAATAGTGTCTTTCCATTCAATAAATGGAATCTCTATTCATCCAAATGATCAAGAAAAACACTTAGCATTCATCCTTGACTCCTCCCTTCTTTTTATTCCCCAAATCTAATCCATCAGCAAATCTTATCAGTTCAAGTTCAAAGTATCATTCTGATTAGTCTACTTTTCTCACCTCCCCTGCCTAGACTATCCAACCCACCATCACCTCTTGCCTAGACTACTATACCAGTCTCCTAACTGGTGCATTCTTTTCCACACTTGACCATATAATTCATGTGGCAAAAGTGATCTTAAACCATAAATGAGGTCACACCACATTCTTAACAAAAACCATCCAACAACTGTCACTCAGAATAAAACCTAACCTCATTATCAAGGGTCAAGAAGCCCTGAGAGGATCGGGGACCTTACCCACCTCCTAACCACTCTTCTCATCACTCTCTTACTCATTATGCTCCTGGCCTCTTTCTGTTTCTAAAACATAATAACTAGGCTTGTTGTACCTTGAGGCTTTTGCACTACTGTTTATTCTGTCCAGAAAGATATTCTCCAATATCTTTATATTTCAACACAAATCTCATTTTTCAGAGAGGCCATTCCTGACCTAAACCACCCTGTTACTCTCCAGTGCAGTGCTTCTCAAACTACCTGTGAAGAAAGGCGGCTTTCTTGTTTTAATTTCCTATCTATCATGGAACTATTCTTTTGTAAAATACAGTAAAAATTATTTTCTTTTTAAAATGGAATTTAAAAAGGACATACAGGGGCTCCTGGGTGGCTCAGTCAGTTGAGTGTTCGACTTCGGCTCAGGTCATGATCTCACGGTTTGTGAGTTCAAGCCCCGTGTCGGGCTCTGTGCTGACAGCTCAGAGCCTGGAGCCTGCTTCAGATTCTGTGTCTCCCTCTCTCTCTGCCCCTCCCCTACTCGTGCTCTGTCTCTCTCTGTCTCATAAATAAATAAACCTTAAAAAAATTAAAAAATAATAAAATAAAATAAAAAGGACATACAAAGCATAAGTTCAAAATTTGCATTAGTAGCATCAACAGACAAAAATTTTCTCTATCACGTTACTAGGAGTCTCTCACTTTCTGTGCTTATCCCACTGTGAACTGGCAAACTGAGCAGATTAGACTATGATACTGCTCCAATGTGTCACCAGTCTTTCCTTTGCACAGCATTTGGCACACCTTAGGTCCATTTATGTATGTATCTGTCTGTACCTGACACTATTCTCAGCACTGGAGTTGCACAACGGAAGAAAGAGACACGACCCCTGTTTTCTCAGAGCTCATGTTTTATGGAGAGGCCCAGGGAGGCATATTAGTCAAGACAAGGCAAAGCCAGGATTTGAACTTAGGTCTGACTCTAAAGTTTTTCCTGGCTTGTGAAAAACACTCAGCACTTAGCTAAGCAGTGAAATGTGCAAGTTTGTATGCATCATCATCTGTTCCTGAAAATACTGCACTCTTATAATTGTATAGTCTTCATATTACTTCTAACGTTGTCTATTCAGATATCAACTTTAGGACATAACTGTGAGGAAGAAAAGATATTTTGCTAAAAGGGATGGGTCTGTGGTGATACCTGGAGAGATGAGGAAAAATGGAATAGAGCTGGAACACTGGCTATGAAGACTAAAACAACTGTATAATGATACAGACAAGAGCACAGATTTGTACTGTGTCTCCTGCTAGTGTTATTCCATCCTACATGCAAGTTCCTTCATCCACTTCCCAGATCAGCAGTGATGACATTTAGGATTTCTCCCAAGACATAATCAGTGCCTCAGAAGAAAATTCTAGCTGCCATACTAGGGCCATTTTTAGAGAACTGGGACCATGATGGTGTTATACCTATTAAATATATAAATGTAACTCCATGTCCTTAGACCTCATCAGCTTGTGATGAAAAAAAAAAGTCCATTCAAAACACATTGGTCCACATCTATATAATAAGCAGACCTTGAATTGTGTAGGATTATCTCATACATGCTCAGATTCTTGCCACTCCTGTTTAACCATTCACCATCTCCCCAAAACTCTCCATATTTATTACTCACGGTTTATAGAAAACTGAGAACTAGATATATTTAGTAAATATCTGTCAAAAAATAATTACTACATATTTGTTCAAACTTTATTCTATTATATCCTTACAAAGAATTCTCAAAGTTGCCTAGGCTTCAAATCCCCAAAGCTACCAATATCGAAGCTGCCACTGTGGTTCTAATGCAGCCAAACTAGAACTGAGAACCAAGGTACCCTACTATGAAAAATCAAGTATCCTATGGACAAAAACTTTAAGAGAAATAGGAAAGTGAAAGGTGTTCATTTTTAAATTGTACAGGCACTGTTGTGATGTTTTAATGTACCATGTTATTAGAATATTATTTGCATAGGACTTCAAAAATCACATGTTTATGTTATTGCAATGTAGGATTGAGCCTACTCCTTAAAAATACCAAAAGTGCTAATTAAATCTTGGCATAAGTCTACCTATTCAGTTTAGCTGATTCCCAGAATAAGGCCAAGGACACTGTTTAAAGATTTCCATTAAAACATCTGAATATCTGGAACAACTTGGATGGCGGGGATCTGCAACAACCCCCAAGAGTTACTTCCACAGAAACAAAGTGCTAGCTAGCCTTCCTATAATAAACACTCTAGAAAAACTTTAGCTCTGTATTTGGTGTCCCCTCCAGCTGCCTTTAAGCATTTACTCTAAAATACGCTGAAGACCATTGTTTAATTTTGTTCACTAATTTAAAGAAAAAAAATCCATTCTGTCAAGCAAGGACTAGAAACCACAAACCACCTACGTAGATTTACTTATCAAGATCTGACTAATCAAAGTGTAGGACTTAAATCATTAGTTGCCATGTACTAATACTCTAAAGTAAATGGGAACCTGAAAAAAATTCTTTACTTAGGTATTTGCCACATTTCACAAATAAATAGATATATATGTATATCTATTTATATATAATGTTATGTATGTGACAAATGTGATACTTTCAACTAAAAGTGAAGTCTACTATTAACCATTCATGATACTGTATGTTTAAAAACAATGTTTTTAAAACTTTGCCAGATCACTAAAATATCCTAAAGGATTCTTCCTCTTTAGGTTATCATATATAGCGTGTCTGCTTTATTGATTTTGTAATGGTATTATTTAAGACCTGAGATGTTCTACATCTCAATCAGAATTCAAGTCAGATTCACAAAAGAAACAGTAAATAAGTTGGTTTCGGTTGGTTGGTCCTTTCTGCACTCAGGAGAGAAGGTGCCTCCAGTTGGTAAAGCATTCCTGACTCAGTCCAAGGACAGACCTTTACATAGACCATCAGATTCTGCTTCAGCTCCACCCTCGTGGTTTGGGACAAAGTCACAGAGACTACCAAGTCCTATAACATGCTTAGGAAACAAGTTTCATTCTTTCATTCACTACTTAACAAGCATTCACAGTTCTCTAGATTTGATTTACCTGTGGCCCCATTAGTCACAATCACAAGATTGACTTTCATCCTAGACCTAAGCTACTCCTTGGAGAGGTACCAAGCTCTTAGACAAAACACAAAATGGAAGGAGCACAAAAATGCCTCGCAGTCTTCCATGCAGAAAACACCCATACCATGAGAGATACAGTGCTAAGTGTTTGCTACCCATCATTCCATTTGATCAACCCACAAGCCGATGGAAATAGTACCACCACTATTCCCATTTTTCAGAAGAGAACATAAAGGTTTAAAATGAAGTTAAGAAGCTCTTGCTTAAGTGGCATGTCAAGCAAATAAAACAGTGAAGGTTTAAAATCCGGGCTGTGACTTTTACCTATCTTTCTTTCACTATAATAGATAACATAAAATGGCATCCATATTAGGAGGGAACAAGTAATGGTTTCAAGCTGAAATTGTTTTATTCAAAGGGACTGTCCCTTAAAAATGTTTCCAATATAGTCAATTACTAAAGAGCAGAAAATTACAGATTTAAACCAGCACTTTCATTTCAGAATCACTGAACTCAATTCTTTCCTCTAAAACACTAGAAAACAATACTCACAAGTAATCTGCCCAGGAAAGCAGAGCAGTGAAGTCTCCAGGCCTCTTGCAGAGCTTCCAGTTTAGAAGGGACAAAAATAGCACTCTAATCCAGACCAATTAATAACTGACAAATTAACTACCTATACACTCAAGCTCTTTCTTTTCTCTTCAGGCTGACAGCTGGCCACATCCCTAGAAGAAACACATCCATTTCCACAGAAGAGGGAGGACTTAAAGTAAGGAGGTAATTTGGGTGCACAAGGGCTCCTGCACTGCACACAACTGGAATATGGATTTTATTATCTTCCGTAAATACTCAGAGCTCTCTCCTTAGACACAAAGTCTAATTTAGTTAAATTCATCAATGGTCAAATAGAAGTGATTTTAGCTTTCCAACCAACCTCCTCCTTGAGTTCCAAAATAAAATGTTCCATTTTGATATGGATTGGGTTCATTACTGAGGTAGGAAAAGGTAGTTAGAGGTTTTAATTCCTATTCTTTGCAGTAGTGAGATATTTTCCAGGTAACCTCAATTCTAAAGAATTGAGGTTCTAAATAATTCTAAAGAATTTAGAAATTCTAAATTCTAAATAATTCTAAAGAATTATTATTCCCTCATCTACAATGACTGAGGTTCTTTACTTAGTGCTGCAGGGGTATCAAGATGAGTAAGCCTCAGTTGTCAAGGAGTTTAATGTCAATACTAAGATAAGACAATAATTAAGGAACTGTAACATGCTGCAGAGGAATCAGAGGCAGCCAAGGGCACATCTGTTAAAGGAGGGATCAGGAAGCCTTCCTCCATACCTAATACTTGAGCTGGGTCATGATGAACAGTGGGAAAGCAACAGAGTGAGACCCAACACAAGAGGACACCATTCCCGCAAGCAATAATGTGGGTACACGAGAAAGGTGAAGCAGGGTAAAAGAACAGTCAATCATCCACTATGGCCAAACTTGTGATACACATAAGGGATAAAACTGTGATAATCTGTGGAAAGGCTAGAATGCTAGGTTAAAGCATTTAGGTTAATTCACAGTATCAGCACAGAAGAAAATGGACCTCATATTGATAAAAACTTGTGGGGAAGACTGAAGGCAGTACAATCAGTGAGACTGCAAAATTCCAGGTGAGAGTTAATAAAAAGGAAAAAGCAGGGGGTGGGGAAGGAACAGAAAACCATTTAAAAGGAACTGGTATTTTAGGCCTGGGTAACAGGGAGACAAATCAAGCTAATAACAACTGGGAGTTGAAGTTAATGGTAAGGAAGAGGCGGGGGTGGGGGGTGAGGGGAGATGCAGAAGTCAGGAGTGTAGATGTTTTTTTAACCTGTGTTGATTTTGAGATTTAGGGAGAACATCCAAGTAGAGATAGCAAATGGATAACAAGAAATGCAGGCTGATTTATGTTTGGAGGGTTAATTTTCCCATAATGATGATTCCCAAATCTATATGATCTGTCAGAATCAACTGGGAAGCAAAGACCCCAGGCCTCACCTTAAAAATCCTAACTAAATAGATCTCCATGGGACCCAAGAATACACAGTATTTAGAAGCCAAGAAAGCAGCCATTGCTCTACATGACTCTGCTCACTCTGCAGTTCATAATCTCCTGCTTTATAGTTCTGAATATACTTCCAGAACATACTTGGATGGCATTTACAGAATATGAAACTAGTACACCTCTCTGGAGGATTGGAAACATACTTTCACATCTGAAAATAATTATTTCTCAGTCTGTATCCCACTGGTTATAGGGAATGGCTTTGATATTCTACTACATAACTGATGGTTTAGGTCTACAAGTACCAACCACTACAACACAAAGATCAATTCTGCTCAAATTTTCTGTGACCAAGATAACTAATGGATTCCATGACTACCAGGTTAATGACACATATAATAGTTCTCTCTTTAAATGATGGAACTCAGTGAGATGAAAGGATAACTTGCATAATCAAACATAAACCTTTTATAGATTTCAATAACTTTCCTTCATATTTCAACAGATTTCTTTCTCATCCTAAATCCTCTCAGTACTCCTATCTCCTTTCTCCTCAGGTTCAAGACAGAGGTGAGGTCACTAAGGTCACTCAGGAAGGCAACTCACCCAACTGAAAACATTCAACTTGCCACTTTTACTAAAAGTACAAATGTTTTTTTTTTTATTATTTTTATAATTTGTTCCTAAAAAAATAACCAGCGAGGGAAGAAAAAAAGATCAAGTATGTAATGAAAATCTGATATTACAAGCCACAGGAACTTTTTTTTTAATGTTTGTAATAAAAGACCAAAAATAGTTTGAAATAGAGTAACACCAACCCAATTTATTGCCTGTTTTTTTTCCCTTATGTTAAAAAAAAATACTAAAAGACAACCTTTTTTACACTCATTATTGATAATTGTGCTGTCTTTACACAGCATTTCTTGTTTAATTCTTACAGTTGTCTTATTATGTAGGTAATCTCATTATCTTCATTCTACAGGGGGAGAAAGCCATGCTTAGACAAGTTAAGTTTCTGTTCAAGGTGTCACTTCTTATAAGGGGCACAGCTAGAATTCCCACCCAGTGCTTCCTGATGACAGTGTCCTCTTGGCCATTATCCTAAGGGCCTAACACAACACAAGAGAGAATATAAAGGTAGAGGAAAACAGCTTATTTTTGAAATGCTCTATACAGGACTTTTTTCTGGATCCTGTCTGTGATCAAATTACCTCACTTTCCCTTACACAGCATATATATATGTGTCTTCTCACGCACCAGACTGAGCTCTCTCAGGAAGGAAAACAAGTGTCATTCACCCTGACACTGCCTGACAAAGAAAGTTCTTAACAGCGTTATTGAATGAATATGACCAAGTAATTTGCTACGTCTTTACCACTGGCTCTCACAGCCAATGTTCCCATAGCCCTAGTGGACTGAAATCGATGGCTGTCCATTCCAAACCAATCCAAAAGTTCTTTCCTGTTGGTATTGGTTTGTTTTTGTTATTAATTTTGAAATACTTTTGAACACTGGGATCTCTGAAACTACTAGGTCTCTAGAACTGCTATGGAGAATGGAACTTGCTTACAGCTTTAACAGTTAGAAACTCTCCCAAAATAAAACTTGTCTTCAAGTATGAAAAAAAGGAAGGAAGGGGGCTAGAAATTTATGGCAACATTGTGATTAACAGAATCATTGAGGGATGTTGCTGGCTTAGGGGATGGAGACCAGGAATGCTGGCAGTACTGCAATACCTTGAACAGTCCTACAGCCAAAGACTGTCCTTCCCTCGCAGTTTTCAAAAGTGCTGCTGGGTATTCCTGTGCATTTAAAAACAACAACAACAACAACAACAACAACAACAACAACAACAACAACAAACCTGTTTTCTAATTATCTGAGCACAGATCCTAACTACGTTTTTACACAGACACAAAGTATGTATTAAAGAGTATGTGTTAAGGAAAACTGCTATTTTATTCCAAATTTACCCAAATTGGTCTATTTCAAAAAACAAGGATACCAACAGCATGGCCGCTAGTGTTGCAGAGCTGCCACTGCCCTTCACTGGTGTCACAGTTTGGATTTGCAGCCATCACATCTGGGATTCGAGCTGAGGTGCACATATCTGAGTGCTTCACCAAATGTTCTGATGCAACAGCATCTACACCTTTATATACAGAAACACAAATTCTCCTTACAAATTACTTTCTCTTTTTAGCTGCACTAAAAACATTATATAGATTTTTTTTTTAATGTGTGGTAGTTAAGATGTGTTAACCATGAATTTCATTTTAAGATTGTAAAAGCACCAAACTCACATGCAATAGCCACATCGATCCCTGAAACAGTGAAAGCTTAGTGAAAGTACTTTTTAAAAAATGACATATAAATATTACCTGTCTTTCTCAATTCAACATGATGCAAGTCAAGCTAGGTAGTTCCCAAACCTCAGGAAATCCTGACTTAATCTCAGCTTTGTCAGCAGTTTGGACTGTGTGTATATGAGGAGAGGCACCAATTGATCAAGGCAGTTTTGTATTCTATACTTAAGTTCTTTTCATATCAAAGCTTAACTTTTAAATTTATTGTCATTTCTGAAGCAACATACACAGTAAAACTAATTAAAAAGAATTTAGAATTTTAAAGCAGGAGGAAGGGTATTAAAATACAATGCAAAAATTTTTGAAAGGTTATAAAGAAATATGAAAAATAAAGTTAGGGGAAATATGCTTCACAATTCTTAAAGGTCTATTCCTCCTGGGATACACATATACAGTTGTTTAAATCCAATAAATAAATATATCTAAAAGGATTATAACACTAAATGATATCTTTAAGCATTTTCTACCAATTTTACTTCCTTACTTATCAATCAACTTGCTTTACACATTTCTAATTTATCATTATGACAAAAAAGATTCCACTTTTATGCCAAGCCACCAGCATAAATAAAAAATAAGTAGGATTAAAAAGTTCTACACACACATGGGGCGCCTGGGTGGCTCAGTCGGTTAAGCATCTGACTTCAGCTCAGGTCATGATCTTGCAGCTTTGGAGTTCCAGCCCCGTGTCGGGTCTGTGCTGACAGCTTGGAGCCTGGAGCCTGCTTCAGATTCTGTTTCTCCCTCTGTCTCTGTCCCTCCCCTGCTTGTGCTCTGTCTCTCTCTCAAAAATAAATAAACATTAAAAAAAAAAAAAGTGCCACACACACACACACACACACACACACACACACACACACGCTTTTTTTGTTGTTTTATTTTCCTAATCATGGGGGAGGAGGAAACATACATGCAGCTTCCTCTACACCGTTCACATACATTGATAGTTTTTTTATTTTTTTATTTTTTTCTCTTACAGTGAAAGTATTTACTTGTAATTAACATAATTAATAATTTGATTTAAACTATTTCACATATCATTGTCCCCCAAACAACAATAGTTTAAAAAATAAGTCTATTGAGTGCAGTATAAGATTTCTTTGGGGGTTATTTGGTCTTTTTGTTTCATTGATAGTTTTTTTAAACCACATCAATTTCTTTAACAAAAACTAGTATCTTAACAAAGATGCATTGTTTAAGATTCTTGATTACCACACAGCTAACCGTGTATACAAGGGGGAAAATTAGTATTTTTATTATTAGTTAATAGAACATATTTATTAGTCAACAGACCATATACCAAGACTTTCAGACACAGTAACACTGCCTCTGAGCAGTTACAGTAGAGCAGTGTTAAATAAATGCTATTCTGCTTTTTTTAAAAAGTATCTTTGGAATTATCAGCCTTCACTAAAATGACACAAAAACATGCTTAATAATATCAATAAAAATTCTGGTTTCCTTTCTGAGATAATTATACTTACATGAAATTAACAACAACAAATAAAATCATGGTAGTTTTAATACAAGTTTTTTAAAAACCTTTTTTATCTTTGTTCCAGCAAAAGTTGTAACCAGAATTAACACAAAGAAAAAAAAAAAAAAAACCCTGTTCTGAATTTCACCTTTTCCCTTTTCGAATTTTATAATAAAAGTGATAGTCCTAATGACTGTCCAAAAATTCTCAAGTAAAAGACCTAGATAAACAGAAAACAGGAAATTTTTAAACAAGTGTTTTATGCTCTCATATGCCTTAAACTTATCAGAAAAAAGTCCTAACTCCAGGAAATCTGTGATTAAAAAATAAAGAGAACCAAAATTAAGATGTGTCTCGGTCTGCCAAAAAAGCAGAATCCCAAGGGTTAATTTTACTTTAACTTTATTATACATACATTCTAAAATAAAGCAAATATTCTGGCATTTTAAATCTTTTTTGTCTATGCTGGTAGGAACCTACATAGCAACCTTTCTTATCATGTAACAAAATTGGTTTCTTTAATTCCTCTTGGGCAATAATAAGTCCACAAAAACTATGTGTTGATTTTTTAGGTATTGTATCTCTTCATTTTTGTAAAGAATGCAAGCATAAAATAAGACAATATAAACCAGGCTAACAGTTTAAATTTCAAAAGTGAAATTTAACAACATATCTATTAATTAGTGAATGAATAACATAACTTTTAATTTTTTTTTGCAACTGTGGAAAGTATATGTCAAAATAAACAGATAAATAAATTATCATAACATTCTAAGATGACAATTTACGGACACTTACTTCAGCCAAAAAAAAAATAATGTTCAAGTTTTCTATACATTTAGCAAAACATAGTGTTTGGGTCCAAAACTTGTAAATCCTAGTCAGTGACACAATTCAAAAAGGCAAACTTCTGTTTTAACATTCTAAGACTATGTGAAAAAAAATCAATGCTCACAATGGTTTTTATTAAAAGTGGAAAGCAACTGCAAAACTAAGTATAATTATCCAGGACTAAGAAGTGCAGATGCTATATACTTGAGCCACCTGGTGGTTTATTTCCTTCACTGCATGAATAAACACCTTGTGCTATGAACAAACTTTGAATTGGATACTACATATTTTACTTTTGATGCCAGGACCAAAAAGAAATTACACTTACCAAAATTTAGTAACAGTGTAGGTCACAAGGCACAACTCCACTCAGAAGCACTTAAAAAAAAATTCACAGGGCTAAGCACGGCATCCACACCTGAAAATTTATCATAGTGGGTCTCTATAATTGTTCTTATGTCTTTTCAACAGTGTTTGACACCTACACTAAGTGTTGAATCCAAAATAAATCCACAGTACCTGTAGATCACACAGCAGGCTTGCCTGTGGTTTATTTACCTCTTGCCTACGTCTGGGCAATTCAGAATAGCAAACTTAACTTCTAACAGGGCACTGTCTTAACTGTCAGCAAGGTAGCAATAGGTGCTCAGAGACATCATTTAAAAATCAGAGAAAAAAGTTAAACAAGGTATACTCTGTCAACAAGAGGAAAGTTGCAGAATGCCAATCTTTATAACTCTGTTTGACATCAAATTGTGACAACCAAAAGAATTCCCAAGGAGACTCAAATTTTTATAAAAGCAGATTATGTCCAAAGTATACCTTTATCTTAAAATAGCCTAGCAGCTAGAGTACATTAGACAATAGCCATGACAATCCTAATGATGAGAATAATCTAAAACTTGACTCTAAATGGATATCTACCAAAACAAACAAACAAACAGACAGACAGACAAAAACAGTGACATTTGAGACTTTTAATTAAGTGAATGGGATCAATGAGGTGAACTGGGTATAGCAGCAGTCCCACACCCCTCTTTGGAGAGACAACTTCCTCACTCTTTCAGTGATCTTTTCAATGGAGAACCAATAAAACTCAGCTATTAGCAAACTCACATACACATTATAACCACTACTCTCCATTACTGATTTTACTGGGAGGTGCACTATGCACAGCTGCACCCTCACGTCAGCGTGCTCTGTGCTTCTGAATCATCTCTGTGATTCAAGGCCATACAACTTGCCCAGTGGAAACACTGAATGGATAGGAAGCTCTCAAGATGGCTCTATTCATCTTCCAGCCCAGGTTCTTGGTGGAGGCAAGGCTTCTATTAAAAGACTAGTTTCCTGAGGAAGGTAGATAGTTTTAGGAAAAGACCATTTGGCTGGAAGGCAGATGCTCTTTTGCCAGCTGTTTCCCCAGCTCCCTGTGTGGTCTTGAGTTAAGTTGCTAAACCTGACCACGTCAATGGGCACATCTATAAAAATGACTATGTTTCCCGCAAAAAGGCCTCCCTGTTTCTGTACCATTTGCCTTCGTGGGCAAGCACCACAGCTTGAGAAGCTCAGGCCCTGCTGTGAGCACATCAAAAAGTGAGACATGCTCAGGACATTGTCATGGGACATTTTCCTCAGTGCCAATCAAAGGGTCTCCTTTCCTTGAAATCCTCTAACAATATGGCTTTAATTTTCAAAACTTCCTACTTCTAGGTGCTACTATGAAATAAACAGCATTGTGAGAAAAACAATGGCACCTTTGATAAAAGGGTCTGCAAAAAGGCAGGGATGGCAAAGGAAAAATGCTCCCTAAAGAAATAATCCTACTCTTCATCGCTTCTTGGTCTGCAGGGCTCAAAGGCAGATTTGTTTTGGTCTTTCACTCACTTCCTCAAGAACTCATTATTCAGAAACAACAAGGGTATCAGTGGAAAGACATGAGCTTTAGAGTCAGAAGTTCTGGGCTCAAACCTCAGCTGTCATCCACCATTGGGGAGACACCAAACAATCATTCTTGTCCCCCCCACCTATACCAAGGAAATAATGTCTATCACCCCACAGGCTCATCACTCCATAGCAAGTATGTGGAGTTTAAACAGCCACCAGAAGCTGAGCTTGAGACTGGCTGATAAAAGAAGGAACCAAGAATGCAGAACTTGCACCAAGTGCTGGAGGGTTAATTTCCTTGACCATGATGAGAAATCTGGATTCATACATATATTTGTAACGTATACATGTACAAATACATGTAATTCCTAAGGGATTGTATGTTTCCTGGAAAAGGGGCTGTCTTGTTAACAGGTGTCTCATCACTGCCTGCCTCATGACAGGAAAAAATAGTTGTTAGGAAGTGAAATAAATATCTCCAAAATTCCCAGAGATGCTTTGAGGGCCTTGCTATTAACTAATATACTTTGTTTCTCCTTCAGTGACACAGCTGTCAATCTGTGTATTTTTCTTTTCTACAATGTGAAAGCATGCTAGGACTCTTCAAGGACTAGAAGGTCCAAGGTTACATCAATTTTTAATCAGGCCCCAGAAATCACTGGATTGGAAACATAAAAAATGAGGGAAGTGAGCAAGAAAGACACGTGGAGCTACAAATAAAATTTTATTTTAGGGGTGCCTAGGTGGCTCAGTTAGGCATCCGACTCTTGGTTTCGGCTCAGGTCATGATCTCCCAGTTTCGTGAGTTCAGGCCCCATGTCAGTCTCTGTGCTAGCAGAAGGATTCTCTCCCTTGCTCCCTGTCCCTCCCCCACTCACACTGTCTCTGTCTCTCTCAAAATAAATAAACTTAAAAAATTTTTATATTATTTTACTGATACAAGGTATTTTACAGAATCAGAAAATTATGATTGACCTTGTGAAAGTGGAAAATATTAGAACTGTTATAACTCTGTACCACAGCAGAATAACTTCTATACCACATTAGACTTTTCATCAAGTTTAAGAAAAACTAAGCATTGTGCACTTTTTGTTGTCCGAAATACAAACAACAGACATCCCTAAGACCACTCCCAGTTAGAATGGGAAGACACAGAAAAGAGCCACTCATCAAGCTGATAATTCAGGTGAGGCAAACATTTGCCACTGCTACCCTAGGGAAAGAATAAAAGATCTTACCTATTTCATAAAGTTAAATCTCTAATTTCTAACAATCTATTCATTTGAGAGTTAACTGGAATATTTTAAATATTCAGAAATGTAATTTGAAAATGCAACTTCCTATAAGACTTCATAATCCAATATTGTTTATTTATTTAGATTTATAAATATTTAGATTTAAATTAATCTAAATATTTTTTTAAATTTTTTTAATGTTTATTTTTGAGAGAGAGAGAGAGAGAGAGAGAGACAGAGCACAAGCCGGGGAAAGACAGACAGAGAGGGACACATAGAATCCGAAGCAGGCTCCAGACTCCAAGCTGTCAGCACAGAGCCCGATGTGGAGCTCAAACTCACGAGCTGTGAGATCATGACTTGGTTGAAGTCAGATGCTTAAGTGACTGAGCCACCCAGGTGCCCCCCTAAATATTTAGACTAAATATTTAATTCAATTTACTTTGTGTTTTTAACTTTCATATCCACAATATATGGTGTTATGTATTTAATAATTGAGATTTTCCTAAAACCCATTAAATAAAAAAATGCCAGTTTTATGGATGCAAATAAAAATTAAGTATTATGCTGAAATCTCTCTATTAGAGAACTTACTGGGAGCCCAAAATAAATTAACTCCCTGACACAACAACTCACAAGCAGCTAGCGATCTTTTATAAAATGTAAATCAGATATCATTCCATTGGCTTCCATTTCAACTGGAATATAAGGTACAGTTGACACTATGGCCTACAAAATCCAACCCAATCCATCCTCTACTTACTTCCTGCCTGGCTCCCCTCTCTCCCTCCCTTCTACCTGCTCTACTCACTGCCCCCTCCCTAACACCTCCTCCAGGCTGCTGGCTCCTTCTCTCCATTTTCAGTTCCTGTGATAGCTCCTCAAAAGGTCTTATCCAACAAACTAATGCAGTATCCCAGCCACAAACCCAATTTACTTTCTATTCCTATAATTCTTTTCATGGTATTTATCATTTGGGGAAATTACCTTCATTTATTTCAGTCTCCTTCATTCAAGTATAAACTCCTTAACAACAGGACTCTTATTTGCCTGTTAACTACTTTTCAGCAGTACCTAGAAATAGTACAGAGCAGATTCAGGAAATATTTGTGGAAAAAAAAAAAAGTGGACAGTCTGAGAATTAAGGAGTTCCAAAAGATTGAAGGGTAAAAAAATCCCAAACTATATAATAAATGATATTCCAACTCACAGCAGATTAGAAATATTATGCACTTGAACGCTATATATATGAATGTTGTCATTTGGAAACCTTATTGTAAGTACAAATAGTACTAGTATGCATTCATTCATCTATTAAACAAATATTTATTGCACACCCACCATGTGTCAGACAGTATTCCAGGCAGTAGGGATCCCAGCAGGAAACATCAACAAAGTCCCTAAACTTAGAAAGTTTAACACTCTTAATTAACAAAGAATATGGACAATCAACAAATGCACATGTCAGGTAATGAAAAGTAGTAGAGAGAAAAATAAAGCAAAGTAAAGGAGTGAAGAAGGAGGGTACTGATACTTAAAATACAATTCAGGCATGACCTGAAGATGACACTAAGGAAGAGAGAGAACAAACCATTTGGCTATCTGAGGTAGAATGACCCAGCAAGTGAGGAAAGGAAGTGCAAAGGCCCTGAGCTGAGGATGTACACAGTGTATGCAAAGAACAGCAAGGAGGCCAGTGTGGCTGAGGCCTGCAGGGGAAAACTAGTAGAAAATGAGGTCAAAGAAGTAGCAGGAACTATTTCCTGAAAGGCTTTAACAGACCACAGTAAGGCCTTTGGCTTTTTCTGAATAAGATTAGAAGCCACTGGAGGGTTTTGGAACGAGGATGACATGACCTGACTTAAAGAGTCACTGATCACTATACTGAAGACAGTATAAAGAGCAAGGGTAGAAGCAGGGAGCCCAGTAAGGAATAGAAGTAAGCAGAAGAAGTGAGGGTCGTTGCCATGGACTAAGGGCTTAGGACATACAACACTTATTTTAATGACTCAGAAATTTTTTTCTAAAAACAAAAGCTATTTTCCAAATAACCAAGATTTCTAGGAGTCCAACCTCTAAATAAACAGATTAGGCTATCAATGTGTATTAAACTCAACAATAAACATTCTTAGATACACAATACAAACATTAACCATAAGAAAACTGAGTGGCTAATTAATATCAAACAAAGTCAAATTCAAAACAAGGAATATTACCAGGAATAAAGACAGATATTTCAAAATGATGAGCAGACGACTTCATAAAAAAAACATCACAATCTTTCTTAAAGGAGTATGAACCCAATGACAGGGCTTCAAATACACTAAGAAAAAAAGATGCATGAATTCATGTAAGACCTAAATGTAACAAAGTAGGAATAGGAACAGCCTCTCAGAGGTCCCTGTAGTTTGTCTGTCAATATAGCTTACTTGGGGTAAGAACACCAGATCTGGAGGAACCCAGAGGCACAGGCTACTACTTATTGTATTCTAAGCTGGGGAAGAACCACTTTAGGGCTCAAAGGCCTGCAGCCCTATTAAAATTCTATGAGGCTCAACAGTTACATACTTCTGTGTTCTATGTGCCTAGCTTGTTCTCAGGGCAGTGGCAGGCCTGCCCGTGGCACACCACAGCATACGGAATTAAAGCTGGACAAATTATTAAATGAATGAACACAATAGCAACCGCCTAAAATCTTGAAACTAAATTTTATGTTGAGCCACACAAAACCCCATGAAATCTTGAAACTAAATTTTATGTTGAGCCATACAAAACCATTCAAAATGGTTGAATATTGGTAATTTCATATGGCTTAACCCAGTTTATTGAAAAGGCAACAAAAATCATCTCAATTGGTGGCAATTTCATTTTTAACCGTAAATATTCAGCCCAACTTTTGGTGTAACAATTTAGAGTACTGACCTCACATAACTATTCCTCAGGAGATGTTCTTAGCTTCCTGTGGTCTCTGTGTTGGATCCAAGCTCTTTTTTGTTTGTTCTTTAACTGTCAGGTCAACCCTTTGTGCAGATGTTCAGTGTTGTAATGAGAAAAATATCAGACTAGTACAGAAAACATTTAAGTATTCTAAGTATGAAAAAGATGTAACTTTTTCAAACTATTACACTTTATACAGTAGTTTTAGAGGGAGGGGAAACCTTAAAATAAGCAGTATTTGTTTGCATTAACTCAATAGCTACTACAGGGTATTTTCCAGTGCTATTTATATCATCCATTATTATTGTTGTTAATTAACATAACTTATAACAGATAATCACATTATGGCAAAGCGGGAGTTGCACCTTACTGGCTCTGGGTAACTATTGCCATATTCTCAGTTTCTCTCTTTTTGACAGATACAATTTTCTCTGACACTGGTGTGCTTGAATGTCTGGTTTCAACTCAAATGTTTGTTTGACTACCTCATAATTCTCTCTGTGCCCTTTGGCTGGAAGGAGGGGCCTGGTTGTACACATGGGAATGGAGTTAACTGATGAAAACCAGGTAAGGTGGGAACAGTCATGATAGCCTACAGGCTCAGAGACTAGACTTGTGACCTACATCCTGGCAAAGACAGGGAGGCCCAGAAGGAGCTATTGAATTTAACATGGCGCCAAGTTTGGTGTGGTTTATCTCAATACCATATATGACTTCTAACATGAAATTCCTCTTACTCTAATAAAGATGAACTGTGCCTTTGGTTCTGGACCTTAGTAGATAGAATGGTTGGAGCAGCAGGGGAAATAAAGGTCTCCCAGATCATGTGCACAGTCCTAAAGCCTTTTTACATTTGACAAGTTCTGCAGAAAGTGAGCCTGAGTCAAGTAGCAAAGGCACTTTGATAGAGGCTATGCACCCCCTTTTGCCATGAGTATTCTGCTGTATTTTCATTTGAAAGGTTTCTAAGAACTTTTCTTGGTGTGTCTTGAATGGTTCATACTTGTTAACTTTATAGGAATGTGTGTTCATAGGAAGCCTGTTAATCAAATTGCCAACATAAATTACTTTTCCTCATTTTTGAAGGCTTGTCCAATTAATAAAAGGCTGATGCGTATGTATTGAAATTATTTGAGGCCACTGGGGGGCTGGAGGGAGTTACATTTATTGATTCAATATAGTCTTTCCTGCCACTTTGAGAACATTTATTCAATTTTGAAATGAATAATGATGGTAAAATTGGAAAAGAATATGTAAGAAAAGAAATTTATGAAAAACAATTCCCCAATTTAAAAATAATACTGCCTTCCCTGTCAGGCTTTGCTGCCAGCTGTTATTTAAACTTGTGTGCTCCTGCCCAGTGCAAGTCAGCAGCAGAAAGTCCTATATTAGCAGGAAACCAGGGCATTTATGATTGAGTTCCTGTTATTGACTTGTTCTTAGACAAAATGCCAAGTTTCTTCAGACACAGTACAGTAGGCCCACTGTGGAAGCCCTGGGTGAATGCTATTGTGACATTTAGACTGAAATTTTTGTTTTATGTGTCAATATTTTTTTAATGACTTTAAAAATGCTCCTATAATGTTTTCGGTAATGATTTGGAGAAAGTGTTTGACTTTAAAATGAATTTTTTATATCTTTAAAATAGCATCTTATTGGTATACTAAAGAAATATAAGTAGTTTAGGTTGATCCCAATGATTCTGCTATGTTTTCCTTCCTACATGGCGCATTTTGATAAAAAACACTGTAGTAGCCCTTTTAGGTAGAAGGTGGTAGTCTAGAAAGCTGAGAGGGTGGGTAAGGGAAATATCTTCATATTAGTAGGAGAAAAGGAAATCTTTAAATGATTACATAATATCTTAGGAAAACAAATTCATTTTGTAAGAACAAAAATTATCGGTAAGATAAAATTAGTGTGAACCAACATATATCAATCAGCATTTAACATTTTTCTTAAAGGAGGAGGGTGAGGGTGTAATTTCCCTTGAGATGAAGTTGAAGTATTTCTGAACAACTTGATTTTCAAACTTCCTTAATTTGGATGCCCTGCATTCTGAAAGAAAGGTTTTTCAGGAAATGATAAAACCAGTACCTTAGATTGTCTGTGTTCTGATAGGCCAATCCTTCCCAGCATTTCTCTAAGCATACTTCACGTATTAAGTTCCTATCACTATAGCTGTAGACTGGCCTGTAACAAAGGTCATTTTCCTATCATCTTTATGTTAGTCTTTCTGCCAGTTCAGGTAATTGATGGTTTGGGATCAGGTTAGAAACCAGGAATCATCATATAATCTATCTCATTCTACTACTGCCAAAATGTGGTAAACTACTTAGAACACTCTACAACTCTTCTTTGGCTCATGCTCATGTCAGGTGCTGTCAACAGCCAACAGTCACCTATCTCCTACATAATTAATACAAGGCCTAAAGCTATCATGACTATTTGTTTCAATGACAAAAAAACAATCTACAGTATATGTGCTTTGACAAAGAGCTTTTTTAATACTGACATTTTTTATGTGTAAAATTTTACAAAGGAAAACAATAATGACTATTATGTACCGACCTTTTACTATGTGGCAAGTACTATTCTAAGTATTTTAATATACTTTTTCTCATTTAATTCTCCCATTGATCTCCAAGATGGATGATGATCATTTTACAAATAAGGAAACTAAAGATACAGCAAACCTTAGCCAAAGTCATTCTGATAAAAAGTGGCAGAGCTGAAGCAACCGATTTGGAGTTATATGGTTGATGGTGTAAAACACTGTATTGTTGGGGTACCTGGTGGCTCAGTCAGTGGAGTGTCCATCTCTTGAGTTCAGCTCAGGTAATGATCCCAGGGTCATAGGATCAAGCCCTATGTGGGGCTCCATGATGAGCCTGCTTGGGACTCTCTCTCCTTCTCTCTGCCCCTCCCTCAAGTCCCCCTAACATGCTCTCTCTTCAACAAATGGTGTTGGGAAAACTGGATGGCGATATGCAAAAGAATGAAACTTGGACTACTTTCTTACACCATACACAAAAATAAATTCAAAATAGATGGAAGATCTAAATGTCAAACAGGAAACCATCAAAATGCAGGAGAACACAGGCAGCAACCTTTTTGACCTAGGCCGGAGCAACTTCTTACTAGACATGTCACTGAAGGCAAGGGAAACAAAAGCAAACATGAACTATTGGGATCTTATCAAGATAGAAAGCTCTACACAGCAAAGGAAAGAATTGACAAAACTAAAAGACAGCCTACAAATGGGAGAAGATATTTGCAAATGACATATCAGATAAACGATTAGTATCCAAAATCTGTAAAGAACTTACCAAACTCAACACCCAAAAAACAAATAACCCAATTAAGAAATAGAAGACATAAATAGATACTTTTCCAAAGACATCCAGATGGCTAACAGACACATGAAAAGATGCTCAACATCACTCATCATCAGGGAAATACAAACCAAAACTGCGAAGAGAAACTACCTCACATCTGTCAGAATGGCTAAAATTAACAACACAAGAAACAACAAGTGTTGCTTAGGATGCAGAGAAAGGGGAACCATCTTGTACTGTTGGTGGGAATGCAAACTGGTATAGCCACTCTGGAGAACTGTATGGAGATTTCTCAAGAAACTAAAAATAAAACTACACTACAATCTGGCAATTACACTATTAAGTATTTACCCAAAGGATACAAAAATACATATTCAAAGGGGTACATGCACCTCAGTGTTCATAGCAGCATTATCAACAATAGCCAAACTAAGGAAAGAGTGCTAATGTCCACTGACGTATGAATGGATAAAGAAGAAGTAGTATACAGATAGGATGGAATATTACTTATCTATCAAAAAGAATGAAATCTTGTCATTTGCAATGATGCAGATGAAGCTAGAATGTGTTATGCTATGAGAGATAAGTCAGTCAGAGAAAGACAAATACCATATGATTTCACTCATATTTGGAATTCAAGAAACAAAAGAGATGAACATATGGGGAGGGGGAGAGACGAGAGGGAAACAAACCACAAGAGACTTGTAATGACAGAGAACAAACTATGGGTTGACAGAGGGAGATGGGTGGGAGACAAGCTAGATAGGTAACAGGTACTAAGAAGGGTACTTGTTGTGAAGATCACCAGGTGTTGTATGTAAGTGATGAATCACTGAATTCTATTCCTGAAACCAATATTGCACTGTATGTTAACTAAAATTTAAATTAAAATTTAAAAATAAATAAATAACAAAAGATTAAAACAGGGGCACCTAGGTAGCTAAGTTGGTTAAGTGTCCAACTCTTGATTTCAGCTCAAGTCATTATCTCATGGTTCATGGGTTCGAGCCCTGCCTTGGGCTCTGCACTGACAGCATGGAGCCTGCTTGAGATTCTCTGTCTCCTTTTCTCTCTGTGCTCGCTCATTCTCTCTCTCTCTCTCTCTCAAAAATAAATAAATAAACATTTTAATAAATAAATAAATCACTATATTGTTCTTCCTCAGCCTAAGTCACCATTAGTTGCATATAAAATGCCCTCATTGAAAAGTTCACCTCCTAAAGTCTAATCCTATAGCAAATTCCATACATCCTGACTCTAAAATATACAGACCTATCTTGTTTTACTGTGCTTCACTTTTATTGCCTTCACAGACATTGAATTTTTTACAACTTGAAGGTTTGTGGCAACCCTGCATTGAGCAAGTCTGCACTGTGCAAGCCAATGCACCATTTTCCCAATAGCATTTGCTCACTTCCTGTCTCTGGATCACATTTTGGTAATCCTCGCAATATTTCAAACTTTTTCAATTAGTCTTATATTTATTATGGTGATCTATGATTAGTGGTCTTTGATGTTGTACTGTAATTGTTTTGAGGCACCATGAACCTTGCCCACATAAGAAGATGAACTTAAGAAATAAATGTTGTATGTGTTCTGGCTGCTCCATTGACCGGCCATTACCTCATTACTCTCCCTCTCCTCAGGCCTCCTTATTCCCTGGGACACAACAATATTGTAATTAGTCCAATTAATAACCCTACATGGTCTCTTAAGTATTCAAGTGAAAGGAAGAGTCACATGTCTCTCATTTTATATCCAAAGCTAGAAATGATTAAGCTTAGTAAGGAAGGCATGTCAAGAGCCAAAAACAGGCCAAAAGCTAGGCCTCTTGCACTGAAGAGCCAAGCTGTGAAAGCAAGGGAAAAGTTCTTGAAGGACATTAAAAGTGTTACTCCAGTGATTATACAAATGATAAGAAAGCAAAACAGCCTTAGTGCTGATATGAAGAAAGTTTTAACAGTGGATAGAAGATCAAACCAGAATCCAGAGAAGACCCCAACTCTCTTTAATTCCATGATGACTGAGAGAGATGAGGAAGCTACAGAAGAAAAGTGTAAGACTAACAAGGTTGGATCATAAGGTTTAAGAAGCCACAAAAATGCAAGATGAAGAAGCAAGTACTGATGTAGAAGCTGCAGCAAGTTATCCAAAAGAACTAGCAAAGCTCATTAAGAAGGTGGCTACACACTAAAGAACAGATTTTCAATACAGATGAAACAGCCTTCTATTGGAAGAAAATGCCATCTAGGACTCTCACAGCTAGAGAGGAAAAGGCAATGCCTGACCTCAAAACTCCAAAGAACAAGCTGACTGACTTGTTAGGGGTTTATAATACAGATAGTAACTTAAAATTGAACCCAATACTCATTTACCATTACTAAAATCCCAGGGCCCTTAAAAAGTATGCTAAATCTATTCTGCATGTGCTCTCTAAATAAAATAACAAAGGCTGGATGACTGCACATCTGTTGACAACATGATTTACTGAATATTTTAAGACCAGTATTGAGACCTACTGCTCAGAAAAAAAAAGATTTCTTTCAAAATACTATTGCTCATTGACAATGCACCTGGCCACTCAAGAGCTCTGATGGAGATGTACAGTGTGATTAATGTTGTCTCCATCCCTGCTAATACAACACTCATTCTGTAGCCCTGGATAAGGGAGTCATTTCAACTTTCAAGTCTTATTATTAAAGAAATACACTCTTGGGGCACCTGGGTGGCTCAGTCGGTTAAACCTCTGACTTCAGCTCAGGTCATGATCTCACAATTCGTGGGTTCAAGCCCCGTGTCGGGCTCTGTGCTTACAGCTTGGAGCCTGGAGCCTGCTTCCGATTCTGTGTCTCCCTCGCTCTCTGCCCCTCTCCCGTTCATTCTCTCTTTCTCTTTGTCTCTCAAAAATAAATAAAGCATTTAAGAAAACAGAAAGAAATACATTCTGTGAGGCTGTAGCTGCCATAGACAGTGATTTTTCTGATGGATCTGGGCAAAATAAATCGAAAACATTCTGTACAGGAATCACCATTGTAGATGCCATTAAGCATATTCATGAATCATGGGAAAAGGTCAAAATATCAACATGAATAGGACTTTAGAAGAAGTTGATTTCAACCCTCATAAATGACTTTGAAGGGTTGAAGACTTCAGTGGAGGAAATAACTGCAGATATGTTGAAAATAGCAAGAGAACCAGAATGAAAAGTAGAGCCTGACGATGTGACTGAACTGCAGCAATGTCAAAATAAAACTTGACTAGATAAGAAGTTGTTTCTTACAGATGAGCAAAGAAAATGGTTTTCTAGAGATAGAATCTACTCCTGGTGAAGATGCAGCTGACAACAAAGAATTTAGAATACTACAAAAACTTAGCACGACTAGAGAGGACTGACTCCAGTTTTGAAAGAACTTCTGCTGTGGGTAAAATGCTAGCAAAGAGCATTGCACACTACAGTAAAATTGCTTGTGAAAGGAATAGTCAATCAACATGGCAAACTTCACTGTGGTCTTATTTTATGAAACTGCCACAGCCATTCCACCTTCAGCAGCCACCATCCTGACTAGTCAGCAGCCAGCAGCATCAAGGCAAGACCCTCCACCAGATTACAACTCACTGAAAGCTCAGAAGATGGTTAGCATTTTTCAGTAATAAAGCATTTTTAAATTAATGTATGTACAGAATACTTAATACACTACAGTATAGTGTAAATGTAACTTTTATATGCACTGGGAAACCAAAAAATTCATCTGACTCAATTTATGTCAATATTCTCTTTACTGCAGTGGTCTGGAACTGAACCTGCTATATCTCCAAAGCATACCTGTATTCCAAATCTGAACTCTTCCCACCACATCCTCTAGTTTAAGTCACAATTTTCTTACATCCAAATTATTCTAACAGCATGCTAACTGCTCTTACTTCTTCCACCGTTGCCCTCTATAGTCTATCATCCATGCAGCAGCCAGAACAAGTTTATCAAATTTCAAATCAGATTATAACTCTCTTAGTTAATACCTTCCATTTATTCCCAATTTCAATTAGAAGAAAATCCAAACACTCTGTCAAGTCCTTATAGATCCTGAATGATGTGGTCCTTGTACACATCAGAGACCTCACCGAGGAGGTTTTTAAATTGGTGCCTTTGCTCTCCTCCTGTGTACTGCACTCCCAGAGCTCTACATGGCTTGTTCCTTTTCAGCATTCAGCCTAAACTTTCAGGGTTTTGTTTGTTTAGGAGGGCTTCTGCATGTGTGTGTGAGAGAGAAGGGTTCTGATAATGTTATGAATTCCTTAATAAATATACTAGTGTCTGTGTGCTCTGTTTCCTCATGAGTCAGTTTGGATAGATTGTCTTTCTCACAAGCAATTTGTCCATTCTTCACTGAATAGTTTGATGGTGTAATAGAGAACATAAAAAGCACAGATATCCAAACCTGAAACCAGAATTGCCAATTCAAACAAAGTATCATTTCCTCTGGTATTTGATGATTCTGTGTTCTTACCTCAGGTGGGCTGCACTGACTGGCAAACTCCAGTGGTGATTCTGGGATGCACTAGAAGGCACTAGAAATTGTGCTGACTCCCTTAAGGGGTATACTTATCTCTTGCATGAATTCATGCATCTTTTTAAGTGCTCATTTGTCAGTTCCACCATAAATAAGGGAAAACCACTTGATAAGAGTCGAAATGGCCATTTTAATTAACTTCAAACCCAACCAACCCACCATTGCCTGGCCAACCTCATATGAAAACACCACCTTGCTTATCTGAGTGACAAGGTGCATAAAATCATAAAGCAGTGGTTCTCAAACTTTAACCTACATCAGAGTCACTCATTAAAACACAGACTGTTGAGTCTCACTCTCCACAGTTCTATTCAGAAGGTCTAGGGTATGGCCATGAGATTACAAACAAATTCCCAGGTTGATACCAGTGTTGCTGATCTGGAAAGTACTTTAAGAACTTCTATTTGAAGTTTTTCAAGGCATATTTGTTCAGTAACAGTGCAGTTGATGTTCCTTAATCTGAGGATTTCCTTACTTGCAATCTGGAACTACTGTCAGCAGGAACATGAAGGGAGGATAAGCACGTTGGTAACCCCCAGAAGTCTGCTCAACGGTGGTGTTCTAATTATAATCATGCTGTTAAGGTCAAAAGCAACCTTGAAAACATGAGTTACTTAGTAAGGATTAGGTACAGCTGCATACAAGTTAAAATCTAACACATGTCACATAAAAGAAGTTTAGTAGTTGTCAGTCCAGGGCTGGTGTGGCTGTTGATTACTAGGTCAACAATAAAGAGGGACCTATGCTCCTTCTATCTTTCTTACTTCTATCCTCAAGTTTATCTCATCATCAAAAATTGCTGTTGGAGCTCCAGACATCACATCCAAATACCAGGTAGCACGAAAGCGGAAGGTAAAGGCTATGGGGGCCCAACTGTCTTTAAGCAGCCATTCCAGAAGATTCACAGACTTCTACTTATGTTCATTGGCCAGAAATCAGTCACAGAATCAGTGACAGTTAAGGAAGTTAGAAAATACCATCCTTTACCTAAGCAAAGAGCTGAATCCAAATAATACAATGATTGTGTTTAGAAGGAAGAAGAAAAGAATGATAAACAACCAACTGGTTGTCTATGCCAAAATGAGAATAAAATATTGAGCTTATAATGACAGAGTTTAGAATTACAATCATACAGACTGTGTATTGGATTCAAGTTGCCTATGAGTTTATATGCATTATTCCTAGAACTGTTTCATTCCTAGCAGATGCACAATAAATATTTGTTGAAGGAATGAATGTTATCTATGAGAGCAACTGCATACCATCGCTAAATAAAAATAAAAGTGGTTCTCATATTAGACCCTCCCTTCTCTTCTGTGATGAAAGACCTTTCCATTTGAAGGTTCTCCTGGGAAGACTGCAATATTAACATTGCCAGAAGCAATTTTCTTAAGTACTAAGGGCAATTACACAAGTAAATTCCTATGGGTACCAAAAAAAAATTGAGAATATTTCTCTAAAATAAGATCTTGAGAACCAAGAAATAAATATACACATATATTTATTTATTATATTATCATATATAATATACACACATATATGATATACCATACATCTTACAGTCACAGGAAAACTACCTAGAGTACTATATAGAGAATACACATACAATCTTCCCACTGTGTTACAGAGTCACAAAGAGGCAGTACCAATCGCAGTCCACATATCTTAGATGCTTACAGGAAACTGTCTACATGATTGTTCAAAACATTTTCCCATAGACTGATGGCAGTCCAGACTGTAGAAGAGCTCAGTGTAGCTGAAACACCTAAAGGGAAGTAAAAGTACTTTCGAAAATAACATGCCCAAAATGTGGTAATTGGAAAGCCCATAATTTTAGAAAGACCATTTGTTTACTATTTTCTTCAAGTAATATCTGTCCATTTTTGTTAAGTAACTATCACTAACTGAATTATAAGGCCCGCAGAGTGGGCTACATTAAGCAAGCTGTGAAACATCCATCTGAACACTATCACCATCCTCATTTAAGGAAAAATAAGGGTGTCTTGGGTCAAGGTAATCTAACTTTGTCCATAGCACAGGTAATAACTACCTCTTCCATCACTTTGAGACCACCATTTGGACCTCCTTCTTATAATGCAGACCCCTGACTCAGAGTTCACCAAGCTATTACAAAGGAAAAAAAAAAAAATTAAGATAATATCAGACAAGCCTAGAGCTTTTTTCCAGATTTTTTATAAAATCTTCTATTCTTGGGGCGCCTGGGTGGCGCAGTCGGTTAAGCGTCCGACTTCAGCCAGGTCACGATCTCGCGGTCCGTGAGTTCGAGCCCCGCGTCAGGCTCTGGGCTGATGGCTCAGAGCCTGGAGCCTGTTTCCCATTCTGTGTCTCCCTCTCTCTCTGCCCCTCCCCCGTTCATGCTCTGTCTCTCTCTGTCCCAAAAATAAATAAATGTTGAAAAAAAAACAAATTAAAAAATAAATAAATAAATAAAATCTTCTATTCTTGAGATTACTTCCTCACTATTCTAGTGTTAAAATACCCATTATTTTAAATGATGGCAATATTTAGTATTAGCATATGGCAGGGGTTTTGCTTGGTTAATTTTGATTTTAAATATCCCTAGGAGACAAAATAAGAGCACTGATCCATACTGAATCAAGAATATATATTGTGGGGTAGATGTTGCTAGCCATTCCATTCCAGATGTAATGTTTCACCATTTCTTGAGTTCTACGACTAATTACTGAACCTCTTATTCCTCTAGGGGGAGCACTGCCTATGCTCCCTAAGGACAACAGGCTGCTGTCCTTACCCACTACCTACCTCCCCAGTAACCAGCAGGCACAGACCTAACTGCAGTATGAGATTTTACAAGTGCCAAGTAAAAAGGGAAAAGCCATGTTCAAATTCTGAAGTATAACGTATCCCTAGCGCGCGCACGTGCGCGCGCGCGCACACACACACACACACACACACACACACACAAACACACTCTCTCTCTCTCTCTTAAAGAAATGAAGTTGAGAAAACTTCTATACTGCTTTTATATTTAGCATTATCAAACCTGTGCAATTATTAAAACCTCTAGAAATCAGACAAGTAGTCCTAAGAAAAGGACAAAGTAAGATAAAAATAATTTTAAATTAAGGGGAAAATCTAGGAATTTTAATGCATGATTTATCACAATGTTTAACATGAAGCTTAAGGCAGATTCTTAAGTTGTTTTAATAAAACAAAGGCTCACTGAGCTAAGTGACTAGCTTAGCACTACTGCTATTAGCCACACACAGACAGAACATATACTCCTTCCCATCAGGACCCAAAAAATCTAGTTTATGTACACAAAAAGATTCCTAAGCAAGATAGCCTGAACATACACAAAGGTGACATATTCTGTTATACATACAATTAGTGAAAAAAACAGTAACTGCTCCACATTGCAGAAACAAAAAGCTTCATGTAAATGAGTTTTCTAGCTACTGAAAGTTAACCAATTCAGATCCTCAATTCGTTTTTCATTATAATTAACAGATGTGTGTAGAATATTTCAAATATATATTTCCTACTTCTACAGATGGCATTTTGAGAATGCCAGGTCTGGGATTAGGGTGCTAGGTTAGTATCCCAGTTCCTCTCTATACTCCTCAGCTTCCGCACCTACTTCAGCATACTGATAAAGGGATTAAATAATGCACATAAAGTGTTGAGGACATATAGCCTGGCACATAGTAATTGCTCAATACATTTTAGTTATTATTAAATAAAATTATAGTGGTGTTTGTTAACTATTAAGTTTTCTAACAAAATCCCAAATATATTTATCCATCCTTTCCCAGTGCAACTCAGCTCCAGAAGTGAGCCAACAGATGGGTTAGGAGAACACATGCAGTTCAGTACAGACCAAGGAGACATAAAAGAAAGTCAGCTGGGGGCTTCAGGAAAGGTTTTCTTATTCCTGACAGAAAGAGACAGAAAGTGACAGGGATAAAGGAATCTCCTTCTTTAAACCATCTCTAGACATAGCACCTGGAAATGCTTTAGCCACTCTGCACCCTCTCATACCACATGGGGTTAATCTCTTTCACTGTACTTAATGACTACCTAAAATAGTTCTGTTTACTTGTTTATTATATGCCTACCCTCCCTGAACCATCCCAGAAGTGAAAGGGAAGTTATTCTGTTGGATGCATATGCAAATATCCCTTGCAAGAGTACTTAATTGCTAAGGCCAGCAGTCTCCAGCTGGCTCCTACCTCCAGTCCTTAGCACTAGGCCTGAACATGGGGAATGCTCAATAATTATTTATTGAAGTAATTAAAATAATCTTATTCCATGGCAAGGAATCTTTGACAAAGACTGTTTTTCAAATAACATCTGATTGTTTCCAATGCGTTTGACAGCATTTTCAATTACTCTTCCCCCTACAATTTTCTAATTTGCATTTTAAACTTCAGACAAGACTAATTCACTATAGTAGTAATACATGTCCTATACGTTTTTTAAATAGGGCTTATGTCCCAAGATGCTTTTTTAAAATTTTTTTTAATGTTTACTTATTTTTGAGAGATGCGGGGAGGGGCAGGGGCAGAGAGAAAGAGAGAGAGAGAAACAGGGAGAGAGAGGAATGGAGGATCCGAAGTAGGCTCTGTGCTGACAGCAGTGAGCCCGATGTGGGGCTCCAACCCATGAACCATGAGATCATAACTGAGCTGAAGTCAGACGCTCAACCAACTAACTGAGCCACCAAGGTATCCCCCCACCAAGATGCTCTTTTTTTGGTGAAACTCCTCTCCTCAAAAAAGCAGTAATTTTTTTTAAACTCCCAAAGGACATGTAAAGTGGGGAAAAAAAATTTCACATTAGTATTCTTAAAATCATTTGTCCTATAGGATCAGAAATTAGGTAATAGTGAAAAGGAGTCCAAAAAATTGCTCCAGAATTCTAAATTCCCATAAAATATTTATCCCCTTTGAAAACAAGTCTACCAAGTTAATAGCTTCTAATTTTTTAAGCAAGCCAAAGTAGGAACTAAAATCAAGTACTCTTATAAGACATAATATAGAAGGATTCCAAAATTACAACTTTGCTATCATTTTTTCTAGTTTAACCACCTAAAATTTAATTAAACTTTCAACAATTAATCATTTAATCCATCCCTTTTGAACTACAGTTCATGCAACTAAACAAATATAAAATTGTGTGGGAAATTTTAATGTTTTTCATTTAGAACTTGTTACATTTCTCTATAATTCAACTGATTAAAAAGCCAACTAGATGTGATATTTTGCGATGTGATAAAGAAAAGTTATACTACCTCTGACACGAATTTTTTTTTTTTTTAACATCTGGATTCAATTACAAAATAGCAATACCTCAACTAACTCCTTAAGTGGTTCAAATGTTATTTTCTACTTGGGAAAATTATGATTTCAAGAATGTCTTTCTCAATGACAATGCATATAAATATATTCACAGTTTATACTTTTCCCAGACTTAAACAAAATGTTGCTTCAGCAGTAAGTATCTGCATAACTACCATTTCGAAGGACTTTGCCTAACAGAAAAAAAAAAAAAAATGAAAATCAATGGGATAAAATTCAAAAACATTACAATAACTCTTAGATAATAATACAAGTTACAGGACACTCCTAATTACATTTAAAATGTACACTTAAACATGCATTGTCTGTGAAAACTGCACAGCCCCAAACTCATGTTTGGCAAGGGAATAAAAATGATAAAACTGCTATAAAGATTATAGTCACTGCAGAAAAATATCACAGGTAGCCTTTGCATTAGAAAGGGTCTGCTTACTCTTTCAGTTGTCACCTTTTTCAACATGACAAAGTTGTATTAACCTTTTGAAAAACTAAATTAGAAACACTGAGCTTACCAATTGAGAATAATCTTAAAATAATTTTGTACTCATGCAGACTGACATGGTCTCTAATCTCAGATTGTAAGAGCACACTGTCCTCTTCTTAAAAAGTCATTTTCTGAATAGTTGTTAAAAAAAAAATCACCATTTAAAACTTTTTTTAGGTCACTTCTTATCATTTCTTCTGTATGCTCATGTCATTTTTTACTTAACTTGTCTTCCCTAAGGTTACTCCCTCTCCAGGTGACTTAAGGGACAGGGAAGTCAAAAATACTCCTTACTCTCCATTATTTCCCAGTATTTTTGAACTGAATAAAGGGAACATGGGCTTTCACTGCAAAGGTCTGTTCACTACTTTAGAAACCATAAAACGATAATGCAAAGTAAAAGCTCATCATAAGGGGCCAATATCACTCAGGAAAGCCATTTTAGACCATTTTAACTCAAGAATGCCTCAAAACGTTTTGCAAGGAGTCCCTTGATTTATGGTTGTCCGTGAAGCATAGTGAAAAAACCTCTACAGCTCTAAATTCTAATCCCAGCTGCTCATTAATCTGTCATTTACTAATGGTGGGATCTTAGGGCCAACAAGCTTTGGGCTTCCATTTCTACACTCATAAAATGAAAACAATACAGACCCAATGGTCCTAATAGGGCAATTGTAGGAATCAAAGGAGATACTTAATGTGAACTCACTTTGAAAAAAGAAAGCAAATAAAATATAAATTAATTTTCATAAAGATACGTGAAAAAGTTCTATTACGGTGGGTCGGGGCACAGGGGCAAGGGTACATGTAGAGTAAAAGAACAAAACAATGACAGGCCTAGAAGAGACTGTGGTCACAGTGTGGGAAGAAGCACCATTTAACAAAAAACACTAGGTAGCTGCACCTCAGAAGACTAATGGTCAGAGAGTGTTAGGAAAGAGGAAAGAGGCCTCCTCCTGGAGGCCACCGGAGGACCAAAAGCAAGGGGCTATCTCATAGTCTGTTTTCATACAGATGGCAGCAATCCTACCAGGTTGGAACCTGGGAGGACAATCAGCTGGGACAGTGGAACTGCTGCTCCTGTCAGGGACTAAGGAATAATAGACCAGGATCAGGGATAGTTTTAAAAGCTGTACAAAATGTAGACATAAAAGCATTCTGAGATGAAGGAGAAGCCCCTAGATGTGGGAGCCCAAACAGGCTCAGCAATCTCAGATAAGGCATATGGGTCATCACTGAGAATAAAGATGAAGAGACTAAAATTCAAGCGTAAAGGGGGAGAAGGACTGAACCACCACTATTCAGTTTTTGGTCAAATAAAACAATCCATACAACAATTTGGCAAATATTTATTAAGCTCCTATTATGTCCAAAACACTGCTCTAAGTGTCCTGGCAAAAAGGTAAACCATTAATGCCCCCACACTGCAAAGCTTCAACCAAAATCAGTGCTTTTGCAGCAGTTGCATGAAAAACAAAGATTATTTTTTTTTTTATTTAAAGACTTTCAAACTTAAAATAAACCTGCTCCCAAGGTCCTTGGAAAAATAACTGATTCCAGATTTGAAGCAGGAAAAATAAATAGATTATCTTCTCCTACCAAAAAGTAATGAAGCAAAAGACTACCACAGCTGCATCAAAGGGATGCAGAGGTCAAATGAAAAGGTTTCCATGGCCATATATGAGGCAATTTGAGCATCAACTAGTTACAATGGACTGAAACACACAAAAAAATATATAATTCCATGAGTTTATAATGATACCAAAAGAAAAAAAATTGTTCACATTGTAGGATGGTATGGACCAAGTCTTAAAAACTGGTAAAAAAAAAAAAAAAGAGGCATCATTTATTTTGCCTTTCCTACACCCCAAAGTAACTAAATACTTACAAGTTTCTCCTTTTACAAGTATTTCAGCTACTCAATGCAGAATGAATTACAAAATTCAATAATCACCACTTTGTAATCACTAATGAAATCATGGATCCTGTCCATTGATACTCAATGGCTGCTATTACAAGAAAAACAAGACATATATGCCTCCTAGTGGAAGTACACAAGACCAGCTATGGGGTACTCTTACCCTCACTGCTCCCCCCCCCCCCAAAAAAAAAACAAGATCAAGCCTTTAAACCTAAATATCTATTTACAGGAAATACAAAGGATGAAAAAACACCTCAGGAATAAAATTAGCCTGAGTCAAAATATGGAAAGAAGACACAGCAAATGGCCCAGTGTCTTTAACAAATACATTATGACAGAGAAACAGTGAGAGAGAAAACAGTGAGAGAGAGAGCGAGCAGGGAGGGGAGAAGGATAGAAAAGGAGGAAGGGGGAATGAAATACTGGCAGCATAGTTATTTTAGAGAATCATTTAAGAAAGTCATTATTTAAGAGACTCATTTAGAGATATATAATAAATACACATATAATAATAAGAAGCCCACAATTTACTATAAAAAACTTAGAGAGAGGGGATCATGGAAAAATATAGAGCTACACATGAAATAAATTTTGCTACAATCTAATAATTGTAGCACCTAAGTCATATCATGTAGAGACTCATTATACTATGATTTCTACTTCAGTATATATTTGAAAATTTCCTTAATAAAAAGCGTAATATATAAAACTGCCTTCAATCATTTTTGACATAAGACAGAATATAAATAAAAATTTTAAAGATTTCAGATTATTAAAATGCTTTTTTAAGAGGAAAATACACACTACTTAAAAGAACTCACAACATGAAATAATTTTAATTTCTAACTTATAGTATTTAAGGTTCAGAAATATGTGGGTAATGTTTTTAAAGTCTGTGAAGAAAATAATAGCCCATCTAATTTCATAATTCCTAGATTTAGGATAAATTATTTTGAACATTTTAAGAAAAACAATCTCCACTGGCTCAAGTTAGTATGAAACAGATTTTGAGGCAATCAGAGGAACATACATGTACTTTAGTAGAAGACCTGTGAACCTCCAGTACTATATGGAGGGATACATAAGCATGTGTGTATGTGAGTGTGTCTTTGTGTGAGCATGTTTATGTATAAGTGTGTACCTGCATGCACACTTATTGCACTCATGTTTTTCTATGAGTAAAGATCCAGGCTTTAGTCAAAAGGGTCTGTAACTCAAGAAGAGTTAAAAAAAAAAAAATTGGCTCACTTAGAACTGCTGTCAATGCTCATACATAAAAATTTTATTTCTAAAAATAAAACAGAATCACTAAAATCGTGCATATCCTCCCACAAGAGGCCTTTTCACACTGTATTTAACACATGCTCCAAAAACATTAAAAGTGCTTTAAGTTGGTTGAACGAACCAACGCTGTTTCTTAGCTTGCCTGCCCTTTGCTTGTGCAGGTACCTCTGTCTGGCATGACCCCCATTCACAACTCAGCTATTACCTGCTCCAGAATACCTGACCTTCCTTCCACTGTGCCCCAAGGCCCAAGTTCAGTATTCACCACCACTCTTACCGTGCACAGGGACCTACACAGTGTCTTGTTTCCCCCATGAGACTGGGAGACCCAAAGGACACACCTGTCTTTGATTGTTCACTGGGTCCTGAGGGCCAGGCAGTGTCCCACCCAACTGCAAAAGGATTCGGATTAGGGCTGTCACTCTTGCCCCACTTGGAGGGCACCTCTCTGTAAGTAGTAAGTAGGTAAGCAGTTCAAGCAGAGAGAGGGATTAAAGATCATTAGAAGGCAGTTTCTCTGCAGCCCAAGCTGTGACACCTCTTAATCCGCTTAAAAGCCTTCTAAGCCTCTCTGCTTCACCTCCCTCCCACCTGACTCCACCCTTTGCTTCCATCCCACTTCTCTTCCATTCTGCCAACCACCCCAATCCCATTAGGAAAATGCCCTTACCACCCCCCACCTTTTTTCCCTCTTTGGATTTTTTTTCCCCTCACCTTAAACCCTACTACACCAAGAGCTATGAAGCATTGTTACTTGTGACATCCCATAATATAGGTCTGTGGTACACTTCTTATATACTGTAATGTTTTTATAGTGTAATATAATATTCATATAATAAAACATAATAGTAGATTTTAGACAGTAATATTAAGTGAAGGTTTGTATTTGTGGTTTGTTAATTTTAAAGGGGACAGATGTAATTTCACTAACTTACTTTTGAACTAAGCCTTTCACTGGGGTAAAGTAGGAGAAAGGTCTCCCAACCCTGTTTTAAAATAGGAAGCATCCGGGGGGCCTGGGTGGTGCAGTCGGTTAAGCATCCGACTTCAGCCAGGTCACGATCTCGCGGTCCGTGAGTTCGAGCCCCGCGTCAGGCTCTGGGCTGATGGCTCGGAGCCTGGAGCCTGTTTCCGATTCTGTGTCTCCCTCTCTCTCTGCCCCTCCCCCGTTCATGCTCTGTCTCTCTCTGTCCCAAAAATAAATAAACGTTGAAAAAAAAATTTTTTTAAATAAAATAGGAAACATCAAACTATGCTTTTAATGATTTTGCAAATGGCTAATAAAGCGAAGGTGCCCTTGTGTGGATTAAATATGTGAAGATCTTGGCACATACAGGGCTTGATAGAGTAAGCACTCATAATGTTTAGCTGCTATTAATAACATTCCTAATTGTAGTTAGATTATAAGTAAAATGGTTTTTGATATTAATAACTGACATTTCAGGGTATCTTAATACAAATAAGTAAGCTCCTTGAGGGCAAGATCACTCTGAGCTCTCCTCAGAACTCCCCAGCCCCACCAGGGTGCTGGACGCCCAGGCTGCTGGGGAACATTTATGGGATGAATGGAGTCACCTAGAGCCAAAACCTACCAAGAAACAAGAGCTCTGCATGTCCTTCTCTGAAAAGAGACAAGACAAAATTGGCTTTATTCTAGAAAATAAAAAGCCAAGCAATACACTGCTTGGCATATTTACATATCTACACTGCTCTCATATTTATCCAAAACTTATTTTAATCAATGTCATTTAGAGTCTGGAATTAGTCTAGCTATATCTGAAAGACAAACTGAAAGAAAATGCTCTCAGGTTCCACAGGAACTGAGAAATGGTTTGTAAAATGGTATTAGCCTGTGGGAGTGTCCTTAAGTGTCCTCACCAACTTCTCCCTAGAGCACCCTTTTTACTGACCCTACAATCACCCCATCCCAAGCCTGATAAGCCTGATAAACCATTTTCTCACTTACTCCTTAAAAAAAAAAAAAAAAAAAAAAAATCTGCAGAGTTAGAATAAAAACCTCAAGAAAAAAAAAGAAAAGAAAGTTAAAGGGTTATAACAAATTTATCTGACTACCAAGATATCCAGAACTTGTCCTCTGGAAATTTGGAGGCTAAATGACAAAAAAACAAATCCCACATTTCTGTAAATCAACCTAAATTCTCTCTCTTCACAGATATAATGAGGAAAAACAGGGGATGGAAAAACCCTCACCCACAGGAAGTACAGGATAAGGGCAAACCAGTTAGATTAGATAATTCAGGAATTACAAGATATTCGAGTTTATACACTGTTTCTTGGATTAAGAGTCAGTCTTTGCCAGCAATTAATGATTCACTTTTGCACCATACTTTCACATCCTGGAATGGAAAATAGGGGCCTTTTTTATCCACCTCAAAGAGCATGGGACATTAACATTATTTTAAATTTTTGTCCTTCTCATGTGATGCTTCTTCAGTATATTTAAATATCTACATTTATAATTTTGAATCCTTTCTATATTTTAATGTGTGTATATTTTAAAGTATTTCAGATTACAACTGCCCTATCATTTATTGCTATGTGCCAATAACCCAGCAATAACATGTTAACTAACCTCATTCAATAGATTGAGAAACTGAGGTTCACAGAGGGTAAAGTTTATTGAAGGTCACAAGGTCCCAAACTCAGATCTAAAGCCTGCGTGCACTCTTTATATCACACCATGTTGTTTTCCATTTTGTACACTCTTCACTTGCACAGATTTCCTGTTAACCAATCACCACAGTTCTTAGAATAACTACTTTGTTTTAAAAGAAGGTTTAACTCCCCTATATGCCCAACAAGTCTATGCCCAAGGTACACAGGCTATACTGGGACATTCTGGGACACATCTCGAAAATGAGCAAGAATTTAAATTTCTGAAAATTAAATGTTCTTTAGATGTTTGCTGAGATCATTTTATAGCCAAGATAATGTAATGTCCACTTTAAAACTCTTCTAGATTAAAACTACTATGTAAGGTAAAATATAGGGCCTTTAAGACCAATGTTTTTCCTTGTCACGGTGGAGTGTCCCTGAAAACCTGAGACTGGGCTTGAACCCAACTCCATGCAGAGGAGAGATGCCCTTCTACTCTGTTGCCTGCCCCAAGCAGCCTAGTATCTTTTAGAGTCTACCATTCTCACCTCAAGGGTAAATCAGTACATATAAAAGACTGTACTTTCTTTCTTCTTGTCATTTATTTAAAAGGCAACTTTATTTAAAGCAAAAGAAAACACTCTGCACCTAATCAGCAATATACAAAAGCTAACTCTGAGTCTACACTGCTGCCATATTTATCCAAAACTTAAAAATTCTCACAGAGATTTTCTGAAGGAAATGGAGTAATCCACTCTGACACTGAAAGACAATTGACACGAAACACAGGCTACCAGTGGCTCCTCTGAGGAAAGGAAATTGGCCAGGTGAGGGACAGGGTTGGGAAGGAGACTCATGTTAACATCTATTTGTATTTTTTTGTATTTTAAGTTAGATGAATTATTACCTACTCAAAAAAAAAAAAAGTAGAAATTTTTAATAAAGCAAAATTTCACTGAAAACCAGATCATAAGAGACCTGTGAACTTGAATCTCTACAGAACTGCTTTAACTGCAGGGCATGCTGACACTGCCAACCAGCCAACAGCATAGTATGTCCAATGAGAAGGCAACGCTGTAGTCCCCTGACACAGGCTCTCCTAAACCAGTGCCTCTCAATTAGCTGCAGTGAAGACTGTCATCCCTGCCATCATTTTCAACTTCCAGTCCATCAGGAACTGGTTCTTTGGTAAATACAAAGAGAATTAAGAGGAAAATGACCATACATGTGAACGTCAAAGGAATGTCAACTTGGTATTAAAGCTTCTAAAGTTACTATTATCTTCTGTATTTATCTTGTCACAGGCGGTAACAGCTCAGAGACCACACCTGTGGACAGACCACACCTTCTGGTCACTGACTTAAACAGGGAACTATAAAAAAAAAATTCACTCTGATATCTGAATAGTGAAAACTGCTCCAAAGCAGCCTAGCTGCTTTCTTTCTTTTTTTTTTTTCCAAATACCATAAATTAATTATATTTCCTTCTGTGTTTTGGTTATAGTAATGCTTATAGACAAAACTGTGACCCTCCTCTAAGAAAAGATGTACAGAATTGTGGCATGCAGTTAATCTCCCAGCTTTACTCAGGCTTCACTTGAGAATTCCAGTTCTCGCTCTTAATGTCACAATTTATCCAGCCATTTGACTTCAACTGCATTGTATTTCGTTATATTCATCAGGCTCCCTTGAACACATTATTACATTCTTTTAAAAAGCATCATCTAAAATGTTACTTTAACAAAGTGACTTTAGTGAATTTTATGAGTAGAAGAATTAGAAACTCTTACTCAACACATAGTAGTTCCAAACAAAAACAAAATAAAAAATTACTTTCAAAATGTGCCACATAGTATTAAGAGAAAAAAAAAAAAAAGAAAGAAAGAAGGAAAGAAAGAAACCACAATCAATAGCCACTGCCAACAGGGCAAGCAGGAAATTTGGTCCTTCCCCTTTAAGAGGCAACCAGGACATTGCGAAGAAAAAAAAAATTAAAGGACTATAAAGGAATAGGCTTACACACATACATTACATACATTACATTACATTACATTACATTACATTACATTACATTACATTACATTACATACGTTACATACATACAGTATTTCCACCTAAATTATTCTCCAACATAATGAAAAACAAAACAAAGACATTTTTCTGACAGGGTTCACTTGCTTGCAGTTGATTACCAAGAAGCATCTAATATGCTGAAGTCTGATAAGTGACTGCTTTTGCACGTTGTCACAGTCATAATATCAGGGCTGTAAATTCTCAGGAAATCACTAGACCATCACTGCCTGGATGAATGCTCTAGCAGTGAGTTTTGGAGCTTCTTAGAGTTTAACTCTAATCCTCATTTAATGTGACTGCAGACCTAATTTCCCTTGGCATCTTTCACAGCTCCCCTGGGATTATGGATCTCACCCCAGTGTTGTGACAAACGACTCCTGAATTTCAAGATGGTTCTAAAACCTCTGCTTTCCTCCATGATAAGTGCTTGTCTGAGATCCTGCTTGTCTGAGATCCTTTATCACTGCTTGTCTGAGATCCTTGGGCCCAACTTCCCCCATTTATTCACTGATTCATTACACAATTACTAGGCACAAACCAGGAGTTTAAGCCATGGAGTCTGTGAAGAGAACAGAATCTGTCCTTGAGGCATTTTTATTGTGTTAGGAAAGATAGGCAAGTAAAGAGAACACACTGCAAGGGAATGATATTGTAATAGAGGTGATTGCTAGCCAATTAGGAACAAAAAGAGGAAATACTGTACTCCTTGGGAAGGTCAGGGCAGGGCTGAGAGTTGAGTACATGAGTAGTAGCAGTTGCTGGTCAGTGGGCACCACAGTGGGTGTATGGAGCAATGTGGGCAGAGATAAGAACATGAGAAAAGTTGAGAAAGATACTGCGATGTTTAATTTTATTGTCAACTTAGCTAGGCTAGGGTACCCAGTCAAACACCAGTCTTTATGTCACCATGAAGGTATTTTCTTAATGGGATGAACATTCAAATCAGCATACTTTAGTTAAGCAAATTACCCTCCACAATGTGGGTGGGCTCCAATCCACTCAAAGAAGAAGAAAGGATTCTGCTTCCAAACAGTCCGCAGACTCAAGCTGCAACATCAATTCTTCCCTAGGTCTCCAGCCTGCCTGCCTGCCTTCCCTGCAGATTTCAATTTTACCAGACTCCACCATTACATGAGTCAGCCAATTCCTTGAAAGAAATCTCTCTTTCTGTATATATGCAGGCAAATGGTTCTATTTCTCTGGATACCCTGACTAATACATATATAGTGAGACCCCATATGTCAGCATACAGAATGACTGGATTACAAGGTGAACACACAGAGAGGGGGGTGCACCGCTATAAAGGCAGAAAAGTTCTGGTTATAAAAAGCCTAAACACTCGGAATTCATACTTCCCCTTGGAACAGGAGAGAGCCACCAAGGGTTTTAACCAGTAGTGACAAGATCAGACGGTCATTTCAGTCATCCAATTAACGGAAAAGGCAGAGACTAGAGGCTAAAAGTCAGGTAGGAGGTGACAATAGCCCAGCCAGGATAAGGTGACTTACCTGGGCAGTGAAAGGAACAGAGGAAATAACTAGAAAAGTTATGTTAGTGGGATAAAATCAACAGGACCTGCTGGTAAAGACAGGAGCAGTGAAGGAAGTGGAGAATAGGATGATTCCACGATTTCTGAATGGCTTCTGAATGGACTGTGTGGTGCCACTGTGGATTAGGATGGGATTAAACAGAGAAATGAGTAGGAGGAAATAAGGGGATGAATTCATCATTGGACATGTGGAGGATTTCCATGAAATACTTGTATGTAAATGTTGAAGCACTTGGAAATCAAGGGTCGAGAACTCAGGAAACCAATCTGAGCTAGAGAAAGTTGGTGCAAAAAGTGTGTAGAGCAGAAAAGCCAGAAATGGGATCATAAAATGCACCAACCTTCAAAGAAGGCGGGAAGAAGAGGAGAAGCAGCACTAAAAGTGAGGTAGAAGGAAAACCAGCAGAGGGGAGAAGGTCAAGAAAAAGTGCCTCACAGTCACAGCAGGTGTCATGAAAAAACAAAAGACATTTAGCAATGAAAGGTCATAGATGAGCTTAGATAATAAGTTTCAGGGTATGAGGGGAAAGTGACCAAATACAGCAAATTGAATAGTAATTAAGACAGAAGAAAGTGAGTATCAGTAATAAAGATGCTTAGCCATGAAACAAAAGCTATGGGAACAATTACAGGAGTAGTTTTCCTGACAGCCCCTTGTGGAACCCTAGAAATTGTCCATTCCTATTGACATAGATGCTGGATTACATATTTCATCTTCATTCAGCTTTCGCTGCAGGGATCTCTGAAACAGACCGTTGACCACAAGACAACAATGACCTCTGGGCATTAGGCTTAGATGACCAGGTATTTTCAGCTGGGGTAAAATGTTGGAAACCCCGTCAATGTTGCAAAAAACTGGAAACTATTTTCAATTTGCAACTAATTGCTTCCTGATTAAAAGATCTCCATGATGCTTCTTTTAGGAGAAATATATTTAGTAAAAGGGATCAGTGGTCAGAAATATTTTGTGCATAAATTTGGTACTGTGTCTCAGAATGTTACTGATAAAGAAAGTATCATGAGTACAGCATTTGTTGACCAACATCTAGTATCTTTATAAAAACATGTTTATTTGGACATGAAGAGTTGGTGGAGTATTCCTGTCAAAATTATAGCACATCTTCAGGAAAAGAATTCTGGGGCAAGATAGACTAATGTTCAGGATGGTTAGCAGTAAACAATTCATGCATACTTATTATATGCCAGGCTGTGCCCTTAACATGCATTATCTCATTCACCTCTCACCCTATGAAATAGGTAGTGTTATTATCCCCATCTTAACAAAAAAGAAAACAGAGGCACAGAGAGACTAAATAACCACCTCAGAGCCACAGAACTAAAAATTGGGAAACAGCCATCTAAACACAGGTGTGTCTGCCCAATTTCAGACACTGGCTGAGGTTAACAAGCCTTTCCCCTGCTGATTGTATTAAAGACAAAGGGGCAGAGCAAACCGCCCCTTTAACTTATACTGTTTCCTGTTAGTGAAGGCCCTGGTCCTATACCACCCCTCTCTTCTGCATTCATTCTGATTTGTCCCACGTCACTCTGTGTGAATGATAAGTCATCTGCTAACTCTTAGATGTTCCACCTTGCATCCGGATCAGTGTGTTTGCTATAGACCAACACTGATGATCAATATCACTGCAAAAAGGAAATAGAAAAGCACCTGCAATTACATATCAACCTAGGGATCAGAAGGGAGTGATTGCAAAACCCCAACACAGAATAGAATAAGGAAATGCTTCAAGAGTAAAATGAGAGGGGTAGATTCAGAAAAGTGCCAGCTTCCATCTGGACCATGACCTGCAAACATCATTAATGCTCCTTCCAGAACTATTTAAATAAGAGTCCACTGTTTGTTTTCAAAACTCTCCTAGGGCACAATTACCAACCGCAAGGCAATCAGTTGGGACCACAAGAGGACAAGGGTTGCCATTACAGCTCTCCTGCCATTTTTACTTCCTGCCATGTGAACTCTGTTCCCACATGATAAGCCATTACCACTCCAACCCCAGAAAGCCTAATGTGAAGAAGGGGAAAAAAGTAGGGGGAGCGGGGCAGAGTAGAAAGGTGGGGGAGGGGGGAACTATAAAAAGGAAGAAACTGGAGTAAGAGAGAAAACAAATAATTATGCAAGAAGGTGGTTTCTAAAAGATGACACCCAGCCAGGTTAGCAGTCAAGATTTATACACTATGTTTTGGTTTTTTTTACTGGTATTTTACAACAATTCACCATGCATATGTAACCAACTGTCAAGAGGGGAAAACCAATTGAGAAATCCAGATAGAACTTCGCCCTTCAGCCAGGTGAGGACTCCACCTTCCCCCACCCAAGATAAAGAGCCATCCCAGCATTCATACTCACCAAATATACACCTGACTTTTTTCAAAACTAGCCTTGGTTTTGAAATCAGAATCCTGGTTTGCAGAATCCTGGTTCTTGGGTAGAATTAATATAAAACTTGTGAGGTCAAAGTGTCCTCTACAGTAGTGGCTGTGAATGCAGTCCACAAACTTTGAAAGAAGATGTCAGAGCTGCCTGGAGACCTGTGGGGTCATGATCACCAGCTGCATCTAAGAGGTTCATTTACATATGGTGACTGTCCTTACGAATAAAAGTGCACTACACTGTGGCATTACTGTAGGTTAAAATAAATGTAAACATTAATAAGTCAAGTTTTAAAGTGCTTTCACACCGTATGTCATTAACAAAAGTCAACTAAAAAAGACACCAAGAGCAAAGGTATCATAACCTTCCCTATCAGCATCAACAGCAATGGAATATGAATGTGTGGAATTGTAATCTTCAATAAATAGCACAGGGATTTTTTTTTAATTTTTTGCATATACCATATCAAAAATTAATGAACTCTGATTCTATTTGAATTTATTCCTCTAAATCACATCATCTCACTCAAAATATAAAACCAATTAAAACAACTGACATTTGAACTAAAATACACAAGCAGGTATCTGTGACAACTGTAGCAGAGGCCAAGGAAGTGTCATGTGGGTTACGTCAGAAATCTTGAAGATGGGGTTATCCTCACCACTGAACCATAAGGTGTGTACCACAGTCCACTACAGTCCCTTGTAGTCAGTACTTGCCGCCCGCTAAAGAAATATTCAAGAAAGATTCCACATCCACTATAAGATCCATATCCTACTCTAGGCCCATAATATTTGCTGAAAAGCACTGAAGAAAATCAGAAAGTTTAGTCAAAACAGTGAAAAAACAATAATGCTACCCAAGATTACTACTGAGCAGTATGATTACATGAGTTGGTTGTTGTTTCTGTTTTTGCCTGATACTTTATTCCTTCTTATACTTTCCCAATCTTCTATAGTAAACATGCATTTTTTTTTTTAATAATTGGGAAAATGTTAAGGAAAAAAATCAGTTAAGCTTCAAGTCACTATCACAATCCCCTTAGATGAGGGCTTCTCTGCCCAAGCTCACTTTTTTTTTTCCAAGCTCACTTTTGAATCACTGGGAATGTCTTTAAAAACAGCAAAGTCTTGGGGCACCTGGGTGGTTCAGTCAGCTTAGCGTCCAACTTCAGCTGAGGTCATAATCTCACAGTCCATGAGTTTGAGCCCCATATCAGGCTCTGTGCTGACAGCACAGAGCCTGGAGCCTGCTTCAGAATCTGTGTCTCCCTCTCTCTCTACCCCTCTCCCACTCGTGCTCTGTCTCTCTCACTCTCAAAAATGAATAAATGTTCAAAACGAAATTAAAAAAAAAAAAAAACAGCAAAGTCTTAGTCCCACCCTTTCCACTAAACTGATCAGGAGAAGAGCCAAGACTTTTCAAGCCAATGAAGTGGTTCTACTGTGCCACCAACAACTATGCTTTATAGATGGTTCCTACTTCATCTGCAAAAGGAGAATTTCTTTGGAAAGGATTGAAATTGAAGGTCAAAACACCAAAAAGAATAACTATCCTTTTGGAATGAACTCTCACTCCAGAGACTCAGCTGATTCTGGTGAGAATTTCAATAATTTGTAGAGAGTGAATAGGGAAAAACAAAACCCCAGCAAGAAATACCAAGATGGATCTAGTGAATGAGGTAACAGATTAATCATGGCTGAAGCTAAAGAATTAGGTCAACAGGACAGGGATTGTTTCCTTGGAATTCCAGAATAAAGAGCGGCTCTGCACAGGTGAATCTTGGGTCCCAATGGCAGCTGGATTTCAGTGGCCACACAAGCAAGAAAAAGGCAGGGCCTGATCCCTCTGAGCATGGCCATATGTATATGGATGCTCAGAACTTACCCGCAGCTCCCCAAACATTGGCTCTCATGCCTGTTTCCATCCTCTCAGTTCTGGGCAGTATTTCCAGACAACTTAGGAAATCTACACACTCTCATACCTCAGTGAAACCCAAGACATTGCCCTCTTTCTAAGTGCATGGCCTAAGCTTGTGCAGTACCCACAATGGGAAGCACAACACAAAAGGGAAGAAAGCAGCAAATTAAACATGCCAGAGCTAAACTGAGATAAAATGTACCTGGCTTAGCAGCAGAGGAACAATTCAGCAACTCTTCCTAAAGGAAAAGGGCAGAATAAAACAATGAAATCTTGCCATTTGCAACAACATGGATAGAGCTAGAGAGTATTAATCTAAGCGAAATAGTTAGAGAAAGACAAATACCATATGATTTCAGTCATACATGGACTTTAAGAAATAAAACAAATGAGCGGGGCGGGAGGGGGGGAAGAAAGGCAAACCAGGAAACAGACTCTTAACTCTAGAGAACTAATGGTTACTGGAGAAAAGGTGGGTGGGTGGCGGGGGATGGGTTAAATGGGTGATGGGTATTGAAGAGAGGACGCTTGTGATGAGCACCAGGTGTGGTATGTTAGTGATGAATCACTAAATTCTACACCTGAACCTAATTTGCACTATATGTTCAGTAGCTGGAAATAAAACAAAACAAAACTTGGAGAAAAAAATCAGTAAAAAAATAAAAATAAATCAACATAATCAAAAAGACGAAACTACACTGTATGTTATGTCCTTTAAGTAACATCTTTCATTAAGATGTAAGAGATTCTAGGAATGCATGGGTGGCTCAGTTGGTTACGCAGCTAACTCTTGATTCTGGCTCAGGTTATGATCTCAGTGAGATCGAGTCCCAAGTCAGGCTCTATGCTGACAGCAAGGAGCCTGCTTGGGATTGTCTGTCTGTCTGTCTGTCTTTCTTTCTCTCTCTCTCTCTCAAAATAAATTAACATTAAAAAAAGATGTAAGAGATTCTATACATATGTGTAGAAGCATATGGGAATAGCCATATTCTTACCTTATTGAAACTAACTACACTGTTCTGCATAAACCATCATTCAAGTAACACCTTCTTTCATTGATATATATGTGTTTGTAGACCTATTTAAATAAACCTGTCAAAGAGTCCTTGGGTCTTCTTGGATGAAAACAGCAAGGCTATGTCAACGTGAATGTCCCTCAGCATTAAATGTTTATGACATCTCATCACTGTTTTAAATGATCTATTCACAGTGGGAAAGGACTTAAAAAGTCAAGAGGCTCAGAACTAAAACACTACCACCGGGGCGCCTGGGTGGTGCAGTCGGTTAAGCATCCGACTTCAGCCAGGTCACGATCTCGCGGTCTGGGTGTTTGAGCCCCGCGTCGGGCTCTGGGCTGATGGCTCAGAGCCTGGAGCCTGTTTCCGATTCTGTGTCTCCCTCTCTCTCTGCCCCTCCCCCGTTCATGCTCTGTCTCTCTCTGTCCCAAAAATGAATAAACGTTAAAAATAAATAAATAAATAAATAAATAAATAAATAAATAAATAAATAAATAAATAAATAAAACGCTACCACCACCCTTGTATGCTTCTCAGCACTTCTGTGGCCTTCTGCCTTTCTCTTTCTCTTCTACTTTACAACCCTCCCTGCTTCTTCATTGTCTACTCCAACCCCTCTCCACCTGCATGTTAAATGTGTGCCCTGAGCAGAAAAACCAAAGCCATCTTGAACAGAGAAAAAAAAAAAGACTAAATTTAAGAGAAAGGAGGCACTTGTTGCAGAGTCAAGAAAGCAGCCCTTCCCCGCTCTGCAGTACTCATGTTTCAACTTGTCTGGTGGGCTTTTGGTTGGTAGTACTAACTGGCCAAAAAGCTGTGCTTTAACAAATCCTTACCAAAATGCACTTGCTATGTGAAACATGAAACCCAGTTCACCACAGGAGAGCACTCAGCTGAACACAAGTTTTGGTCCTGAAGCCCATAATATGTAGTAATAAGAGTAACCTTAATGATGCTTTTTCTACACAGAATGCCTTTCTTGGCTCGAACTGGGCAGTGTTGCAGAGCTCCCTCCTTGCCCCACGCTCTCCATTGACACCTTCATCATGTAGGGGTCCAGGTATGATGTCTGAGAAACAGGGTAAAATGAGGCTCTAGTCAACAATAGCGGGGGCGGGGGGGGGGGGGGGGCAGCCAGGTTCCTGGCAGCAATAGCAACCAGAGGCTCCTGGGGAAAACTCTACAGCTTTGTATATTAGGGGAGGAGGAGACAAGGAGAAGAGAAGAGTGGCAGGAGTCTCTGAAGCCTATGGCCAAGTGGCCCCCCTCACCCCTACCCACCCCTTCCTGTGTCTCCACCCTCACCCAGGGCTCTGCTACAGAGGGTGTGGGGAAACGGAAGTGGGGGGAGAAGCGTCAATCAGGTGTCAGGAGATAAGGGACTACCTGAATCCCATCTGGCACACAGGAAAAACCAAAATGATCCTCTAGGATAATGATGCTCCCATCTCCTGAATGCCAGCGTGCAAGGCACTTTCTTACAGTTCAATCCTCATAGCACTCAGAAGTAGGCTTATTATTTCTTCGCACAGGTGAGGATGGTATAGAGAGACACAGAAATGTGCCCATGACACCCAGTAAATACTGCGGTCGGGATTCAAACCCATGTTCATCTGGCTCTCCTCTTCCCTTAGGAACAGATTTCTCTCAATTCCAAGGCCAGATCTAAGATACCAGAAATGGGAGCTTTACCAAAATCATCCCTGAAAAAAAGGCTTTATTCCTTTACAGGGCCCTGAGGAACAGCCTCTGCCCCTGCATTTACTGTGGTCATCTTTCCAAAATGCCTTTGGGGGCAACACTGCTGCCTCTTCCATGACAGCCTTTGTGACACTGGAATAAGCCTCTGAAGAGCCAAGGCTGACTTCCTCTGTGTACAGGGTCCTGCAGTGGGCTAATTCCTAAAATCCTTGCCAAACCCAAACATTAAAATTATCCACATTAGTCAATGTCCTACTACATTCTAGTTTCCATTACACATGCTGTAGATTTTAACTTAGGAAAGCAAAAAGTAAATTTAGATGTTTTTAGTCCATATGTATATTTACATCTATTTCCTGAAATGTATATTTAAAGAGAAGAAAGACCAAAGCCCATAAAGGTTAAGTGATCTGCACTGTTCAAAAAGCTGAGTAGTAATTTCACATTTCCTGGACCCAACCCTAAGCCCTCCACTAACCACTGTGCCCTATATAGAGAATCTTCTAAGATTTCCAGTTGGGATCCTAATGATTTGCTTTTAAAAGAATTCCTTTTAAAATAATTCCTTTTAAAACATTTCCTTGTTTTTAGCAATTAAAATCAAAATCCCAATAATAACAGTATGGCAATAATATAAACTTTTGATTATGCTTAAATAGTTTAAAATCTATATGTTCAAACATCAGTAAAAATTAAAAGACAACAGAAAAAAAATACTATGTAAGTTAAAATAATTCAAAACCTTCTAACTTAGTCAAATAGAAAACTGGATGAGGGGTGCCTGGGTGGCTCAGTCAGTTGAGTGACCGACTTCGGCTCAGGTCATGATCTCGCGGTTTGCGAGTTCGAGCCCCATGTCAGGCTCTGTGCTGACAGCTCAGAGCCTGGAGTTGGCTTCAGATTCTGTGTCTCCTTATGTCCCTGTCTCTTTGTCAAAAATAAATGAACATTAAAAAAAAATGGAGGAGGGGTGAAATAAAAAAAATATAGGCCACAAAAAACTGGAAGAAAATAGAAATAATAGAGGCAGTTCAATATCTGTTCCAATTCCTATGTCTCTATTTCAAGATTTACATTTAAGTGTAGAAAAGCAAAACTCTCTGAAAAATCCATTATGTATTTTATCACTTCCCTGCAAAAACAACCCCCAAAAATCTTTCCACTTACCCTTGAGAAATTCACTCAATACTTTTTTTCCCAGTATACCTAGGGTTGACTAACCTCACAAAACAGAGTCAAAACCACTCAGAAGCAACACAAAACTTGATTTCAGTTTCAGGTTCCGAAGTTAAAGTTGAAACAACACAACAATAATTTGAATATTCCTTCCACACACACTCAAAGACTAGGCACAGCTGCAGAAACAGTGCTGTAAGGGTCAATTAACTGGGGTCTCCTGACTACCAGCTGCTGCTGGTATTCTTTATGAGGTAGGAAAACTGCCTAAGGAGGCTGCCCAGAATGCCAAAGAAAGTGGTAAAAAGGGAAATCTCAATGAACCAACTAACTACTGCTTAGTTACGGGTACCAGGAAGGACAAAGTATTATAAAGTACAGTAACTCCAAATTCTTCCAGACAGCTCTAGTTTCCAATATTCAGTTCCACTCTAGATCATATAGACATGAGATCATGTGGCCTATCTTGGAGTCCAGAAGAAAATGGTCACCCCAAGCCAGGAAATTTATATATGAGTTCTGAGAATCAGAGAAGTGAATAATTTTTTTTAATAAAACAATATTCAATGGTGATTCCCAAATGCAGTCAACAGACTAATGCTAATCCATGACACATTTTTAACCCTTTCTTTGACAAAATAAGAAAGATTACCATACTAAAGTAGGTCATAGCCAAAAATATATAAATTGGTGATTGTTCTTTATTCTGATAGTATATCCTTCTTACATTTTAGTGTGTAAAATGTCTTTTTTTACTTAAATGACTGATGCCCAGTAGGAATTTGCTATTCTTGAGGTTCTTACCATCCCAAAATAAAAACCATATATCAATCACAAATTTTTATCAGTCTATGAAATCTTAAAATCTGGGAGCTGCTGACATTCAGAACTTTACTCACTCATTCCTCTAGGTACAAAAAAGTACAGCAAGAAAACCCTACCCCCAAATCCTGATGCCACTTCTGAAACACAAATCACCACATTCTCTTTGCTTCTCAGCACTTTTCACCAGGAAATGTACTTATACCACCCTAATCAAACCACAGCGACCTCACTGGTGTGATCTACTCACATGCACTCTTGTGTTCTTATGAGCCTTCAAAACCTGGTTGGTATCTCTCTGTCCACACCTCACCCACGAACATATACTATCACTTTCCACTCTGGAATCATTTGTGGATCTTACTGGCACACCATACAAATAAACCATTCTGCAGCCAACCAAATCATAAATTTATTGAATTTATTAAATCACAAATTTATTAAAGCTATTGCACAGACCAAAGAAGCTTCACAGCCAGCGACACCACCAAAAATCACATTGCAGAATATGTCCCACAAGACTGCTACAGGCAGAGATGGCAGCCTTGGCACCACAAGCACCCTGTGCAGGGCTACGTGCTCTTACCTGTCAGGCCTGTCTGTGCCTGTCACCCTCCCTGCTTTAGCCTCTTCCATAACCACATTCTCTTTTCCTCCACTGGCTCCACTCTGAAAAGAACATGTTTCCATTCTATCAGGAAAAACAAAAACCTTCACTAACCTGATGCCTTCAATAGATAAGAAACTATTTCTGGTTCTTCTCAGCCAAATCTTACAAACTTGTAACCTACACCTGCAGTCTCCCACCCTTGGCCCTGCCTTGGAGAAACTATGCAATGTGATTGCTGCTCCCTTCTTACTTCTACTGAAAATTGCCTAACGACTTCTTGTTACTAAAATAAAAAAGCCCTTTCTCAGCTCTAATTTCTTCCTGACCTCCCTTGGAGTGTTTTCAATACTAAGCCTCCTTATTCAAAATTCAGCTCTGCAATTCCACTCTAGGAAATATACCCAAGAGAATTGAAAACAGGTGTCTAAACAGATCTTGTACATGAATGTTCATTATGGCATTATTTGCATAATCCAAAAGGTGAAAATAGTCCAAATGTCCTAGATGAATGCATAAACAATATATAGTATATCCATATAATGGAATATTACCCAACCATAAAAAGGAATGACATTCTGATACATGCTACAACATGAACTGTGAAAATACTATGCCAAGTCAAAGAAGCCAAATACAAAAGGTCACGTGGTGTATGATCCATTAATTTGCAATATCCAGAATAGGGAAATCCATAGAGACTGAATTCAGGGCTGTGGAAGGGGAAGTGAATACTTAAGAGTATGGAGTGTCCTTCTGGGGTGCTAAAAATGTTCCAAAACTAGATAGTGGTAATGGTTGCACAGCATTATGAATGTAGTGAATGTCACTAATGATAAATTTTATGATTATCTGTGTTTTAGCAACAATAACAAGCACCTCCGTCCTTTCCTCAATTACATCCTATTAACCTGTACCCTGTTCTCTGTTCTCTCTCCCTCACTACCTCTTCCCCCTCTTCTAATCCTGAAGTATAAACATTTCCTCATCCATCCATCTCCTTGCTCTCCCATTTGGAGAGACCATATCTATAACCATAGCAATTCAACTGTCCATTCTAAGAGGATAACTACAACAAAGGTTGACAAACTTTTTCGGGACAAAGTCAGATAGGAAACGTCTTGCAAGCCACACAGTCTCTACTGCAGCTATTCAATTCTATGTGGAAGCAGCCATAGATAGTAGTAAAGAAATAGATGTGGCTGTGTTCAGTGAAACTTTACACTCCTACATGCCCAGTGCTCTTTTTATGCAGTAAATATTTCATCCAGGACTTTTACAAAGGAGATATTAACTCCAGACATCACTCAATAAATGTTTACTGAGAGCCCATGATGTTCCAGGCACTGTGCTAAGGACAAGGAAGTGACTAAATTGAATGTCATTGGCATCAACTACAGAAACAAAGGCTTCTCCTCTGGTCCCCCCCAATCCAACAATTCAATCAGTAGCTAAGTTCTTTGATTCTCCTTTCACAATCCTTCTCACTGTTTCCTTCCTATCTATGCATGCTTGTCTCATTTTAAGTGTTCAGTAAGTATTTCTTAAGTGAACGAATAACTATCACTTTAGTTCAGATTCTTACCTCCCCACACCTGTAATAAGAAAAAAAGTAGTCCTTTTTCCTCTAGCTACCTTTCAAACTATTTTGTCTACCACCTCCTCCCCCAATCAATATCCTAAAACAACTTCTGTCATACCACTTCTCTATCCAAAAACTTTTGATGAGGGGCGCCTGGGTGGCTCAGTCGGTTAAGCATCCGACTTCGGCTCAGGTCACGATCTCACAGTTTGCAAGTTCGAGCCCCACATTCAGGCTCTGTGCTGACAGCTCAGAGCCTAGAGCCTGCTTCAGATTCTGTGCCTCCCTCTCTCTCTGCCCCTCTCACACTCTTTCTTAAGAACAAAAACAAAAACTTTTGATGACTTCTTACCACTTAATGGATGAAGCTCAAACCCTAGGGTCTAACCTACAAAGCTCATCATAATCTCATCCATCCAATCTTAGTAGACTATCCTCCACTATTTTCACATCACCTCTACATGTCAGTCAAATAATGTGATTAACATCCCTGAAACAAGCTTTATGCATTCTTCCCCATCTGCCCAGAAAAGTCTATCCTCTCAAAGTCCTGCCATCTTGTAGAGTACAGTTCAGAGGCACCTCCTCAATGACGTTCTCCTTTATTTCATCAACCACAGTCATGTCCCCCAGATAAGCAAAACACCTATTTACACTGCTACTGTGGCCTTTACAGTACCCTATCTTACAGCTATTTCTGCATTTGCTGTGGCAGTATGTTAGTTCTCCTCATATTAGTTATCTATTGCTGCATAACAATATTACCACAAATTCAGAGGCTTACTTAAAGCACCACATATTTATTAGTTGACATTTTCTATGGGTCTAAAACCTGGCACACTTAATTGGGTCCTCCAACTAAGTCCCATCTAAAGCCTGAGTGGATCTAAGGATCTGCTCCATTTTTTGGCAGAATTTTAGGATCTAAGGCTTTAGATTTCTTGCTTGCTGTCACCCAGAGACTACCCTCAGCTACTCGCCAACTCCCTGCCAACATGGCCACTTGCATCCTTGAAGCCAACAAAGGAGAATTCTGTTTTTAAATAACAATAATGATGATGATGAGACAGCTTTATCATTAGGAGCATATTGGTACCACAAAGCTCAGCACTGAATAAACATTTCCTGAAATGACACATTAATGCTTATTGTTAGACTAAGCTCCTCAAAAACAGGGACATCTTGTACTCTCCTTAATTCCAAAAGAAGGAATATGTTACTTACCAGAAGACACTCAAAAATATTTGTTGCAGGAACAAGACAGGGATGTCCACTCTCACCATTGTTATTTAACACAGTACTGGAAGTCCTGGCCTCAGCAATCAAACAACAAAAAGAAATAAAAAGCATCCAAATCGGCAAGGAAGAAGTCAAACTTTCACTATTTGAAGATAACATGATACTCTATGTAAACTCAAAAGACTCCACCAAAAAATTGCTTGAACTAATACATGAATTCAGTAATGTTGCAAGATACAAAATCAATGTATAGAAATCTTGCATTTCTATACACCAATAATGAAACAGCAGAAAGAGAAATCAAGGAATTGATCCCATTTACAACTGCACCAAAAACAATAAGATACCTAGGAATAAACCTAACCAAAGGGGTAGAAGATCTGTACTCTTAAAACTACAGAACTTATAAAAGAAATTGAAGAGGACACAGAGAAATGGAAAAACATTCCATGTTCATGGATTGGCAGAGCAATATTGTTAAAATGTCTGTACTACCCAAAGCAATCGACACATTTAATTCAATCCTTTCAAAATACCACAAGAATTTTTCACAGAGCTAGAGCAAACAATCCTAAAATATGGATGAAATGATAAAGACCCCAAATAGCCAAAGCAATCATGAAAAAGAAAAGCAAAGGTGGAGGCATCACGATTCCAGATTTCAAGCTATATTACAAAGCTGTAGTCATCAAGACAATATGGTCCTGGCACAAAAGCAGACACATAGATCAATAGAACAGAATGGAAAACCCAGAAATGGACCTACAGCTATATGGTCAACTAAGCTTCAACAAAGCAGGAAAAAATATCCAACAGAAAAAAGTGTCCTCAAATTGTGTTGAGAAAACTGGAGAACAATATGCAAAAGAATGAAACTAGACCACTTTCTTAAACCATACACAAAATAAATTCAAAATGGATGAAATACCTAAATGTGAGAAAGGAAACCATCAAAATCCTACAGGAGAATGCAGGCAGCAACCTCTCTGACCTCAGCCAGAGCAACTTCTTACTAGACATGTCACTGAAGGCAAGGGAAACAAAAGCAAAAATTAACTATTGGAACTTCATCAAGATAAAAGGTTTCTGTGCAGTGAAGGAAACAATCAACAAAGCTAAAAGGCATCTTTCAGAATGGGAGAAGATATTTGCAAATAAACTATCTGATAAAGGGTTAATATAAAAAAATCTATAAAAAACTTACCAAACTGTACACCGAAAAAACAAATACTCCAGTGAAGAAATGGGCAGAAGACATGAATAGACATTTTTCCAAAGAAGACATCCAGATGGCTAACAAACACATGAAAAGATGGTCAACGTCACTCATCATTAGGGAAACACAAATCAAAACTACAATGAGATATCACTTCACACCTGTCCAAATGGCTAAAATTAACAACACAGGAAGAAACAGGTGTTGGTGAGGATGTGGAGAAAGGGGAACCCTCTTACTCTGTTGGTGGGAATGCAGTCTGGTGTAGCCACTCTGGAAAACAGTATGGAGGTTCCTCAAAAAAAAAAAAAAGTTAAAATAAAACTACCCTATGATCCAGCAGTTGCACTAGTAGATATTTACCCAAAGGATACAAAAATACTGATTCTAAGGGACATAAGTACTCTGACATTTATAGCAATATTATCAATAGTAGCCAAATTATGGAAAGAGCCCAAATGTCATCGACTGATGAATGGATAAAGAAGAGGTGGTGTGTGTGTGTGTGTGTGTGTGTGTGTGTGTGTGTGTGTATAATAGAATATAACTCAGACATAAAAAAGAATGAAATCTTGTCATTTGCAACGTAGATAGAGCCACAACGTATTATGCTAAGCAAAATAAGTCAATCAGAGAAAGACAAGTACCATATGATTTCATATGTGGAAATTAAAAAACAAAACAGATGAACTTAGGGGGGAAAAACAGACAGAGAGCCAAACCATAAAACAAACTCCTGACTATAAAGAACAAACTGAGATCTCCTCAAGGGGAAGTGGGAAGGGGAATATGCAAAATGGGTGATGGGTATTAAGGAGGGGCACTTGTGATGAGCACTGGGTGTTATATTAAGTGACGAATCACTAAATTCTACTCCTGAAACTAATATTACACTATATGCTAGACTATATATAAAAACTTGAAACAATAAAATACATATTTTTGTAAATATATATACACATTTTTGTAAATATACATATATTTTGTAAGTATATACGTATATATACCCACACACACATATATGTATTTGTTGGATAGTTAGAAATACAAAAAAGATTCCAAGATGATGTAAATGAATAAGGGCTGGAACATGAAGGGAGGGTTTGAGGAGACATAAATAGGCAAAAGTGAGACAGAAAAGAGAATTCTCAGTAAGTGAAAAGGATGGACAAACACATGATTTGTGTACTAGTTCCTTATTGCTGGTATAACCAACTACCATCAAGCTCATGGCTTAACATACATTTACTATCTTACAATTCAGCAAGTCAGAAGTCTGATGTGGACCTTAAAGAGCCCACAAGGCTTAGTTCCTTTCTGGAGGCTCTAGGGAGAATCCATTCCCTTGTCTTTCCATTTCAGGAGGCTACACACATTTCTTGGCTTATGGCTCATTCAAAGCCAGCAATGGCCAGTCAAGTCTTTCTCACAATGCCATCTTTCTGTTCCTGACACTTCTGTTCCCTTCCATCCCATTTAAAGACCCCTCATGATTATATTAGACCCATGCAGATAATTCAGGATAATCTTCCCATCTCAAGACCCTTAATTTAACTATACTCGCAAAGTCCATTTTACCATAAGTAACATATTCACAGGACCCAGGAATTAAGATGTGGACATCTTGCAGTGGGGGTAGGGAGCATTACTACCCTACCTATCACAGTCTGTTTATGGAACAGTAAAGAAAAATACCAGACTACAGTAAAACATTGGTGACAGAAAATAGAAGAAAATTACATTAACTTAATCTAGTAGACTGTAAACATCTGAAAGACAGAGACAAAAAGCCTGGAGTTATTATGACTGACAATTACTAGCCCCAAGACACTGACAAGTCATTTGATCACTCTTAGGTCTTGGTCACCACAACTGTAAAATGACAGTAATACCTGCCCTGCCTGCCTCACAGAATACTATTAAGAACAATGGAAGCAATTTTTTAATTCTCTGAAAATAACAAATTAATATACAAATATAAGCCCTTATAACTAACACAGGAATGAACCAAAGTTACATGCACATTAGCAATTTGCAATGGTAAACCACACCAAAAAACTTTGATCTTGCTAAACAGTTATACAAGGCCTGACTTAGAAAAATGCAATCCTTGAGTGCAAAAATCATATTCTTTAACAAACATGCAAGTTGCTACAATACATTCTGATGATAACATCAAAACTCATAAAAATCAAAACAAGACTCAGGGAAACTTTAAGAAAATCTGAAAAGACCTACAGTTTCTTACCCTGAGGACAGGGCCTATTATCACATGGTAGGCACTAGCTAAACATTCTCATAATTGATAGGAGTAATCTCAAGGTGAAGCTGAAAGTTTAAATTAGGTATGATTTTAAAACAAAGCAAGAAAAAGCATTAAAATCAATGAAAGAAGTTTACTTTCACTCAGTGAGTAAATAACAACGAATGATGGCATGTGTTCACATAGGGGTGCAATGAGGAAAAGGAGGTTCTAAGCTAAATGAGTTAGAATTATCCAGTTGGGATCATAGTCAGTAGAAGTATGGATGTGAGCTCTTCATAGTTGGAAAAATGTTCTTCTGAGTTGGGGTTCTTCAGGCCAACAGAGACGAAATCTACCAGATTAAGTTTATTCAATGTTTCACCATACTACCCACTACTATATATGAAACAAAAAATAAATTACATTCCCCAAGGGGCAATGCACATTTACCCAGCCTACACTAAGCACCAAAGTCCAAGTCTTATGATTTTGTTCCTCAAGTAAAAATGGTAAAAGAAAGGGGGATCCGAAATAAAATTCAAGCTTCTCATGGAGATGTATGGAGAAATAAGGAGAAAACATCTCTAAGTTGTCAAACTGGTAAGTTTCAATTCACAGAGTAAAAGGTATTGGGAAGCAGTTCTCCATGCATCTCACCTGTTTCCGTATGTCTTATGAGCAGACCCACTGACAGCTTTCATTCAATCCTATCGTTTCAAGGGTATTTGTAAAGTAGATAGCCTTTTAAGATGAACATATTGTCTCCTATCTCTGGAGCAAAGGGAAGACCTGTTTTCTATCTAGAAAAATAATGTCTCCCTCCCAAGCAAAGGTTGGTCAAATTTTCCAGCAGCCCCCTTATAAAAGATTAGGGTCCCAAAACCTTAGGGTTTCTCAACTGTGAGGCATGATACCCACTGCATTTGCCACATCTACCTAAACCTACCACCTTTTTGCCTCCACAGACCTGAGGGGGCAGGAGGATCTGATGCAAACAGAAGTGCTGCAAACATGAAGCTCATACTGCCTCCTGTGGATAAATAATAAAGTCCTTTGTCTCTGATCCAGGTGGATCCAGTCTTAGGCCCTCACCCGAGAAACTGCAGTAGGCTCACTTGCTAGCCCACAAGCAATTCCTGACAAACTGTGGTTCTCATTCTTTCTCCTGGACTTGGTTCACTCCCATTCACTCCAACAGGAATACATGCCACCCTGGCAGGTCTCTTGCAATCAAGATTAAATTTTAAGAGATTCCACTTTAAGCTAAAATAAAAAGCTTAGCTTTTCAACATTGGTCAACAAAAAAATCTTACAATGGCCTACACATATCTGTAAAATTCCAGTTCATCATTTTTAAAGAACAAATGTAGGGCTGCCTGAATAGCTCAGTTCATGGGTTCGAGCCCTGCATCAGGCTCTGTGCTGACAGCTAGGAGCCTGGAGCCTGCTTCAGATTGTGTCTCCCTCTCTCTCTGCCCCTCCCCCACTCACACTCTGCCTCTCTCTCTCTCTCTCTCTCTCTCTCTCTCTCTCTCTCTCTCTCTCAAAAATAAACATTAAGAAAAAATAAATAAAAATATGTACAAATAAATTATAAACAACAAATATAAACATACAGTTTATGAAAGGAATACTGGAAAACCAAGTGATTTTGTGAAAAGTTATAAAAAGACAGTACTCTTCTAAGGAACAGAGTAAATCATATTAAAATAATAGGGTTTTTCTTTTTTCCATAACATTGTGTTAAGTGAAATTTGTGAATAAGTGAAGTTTGCCTTTAACAAGTATCTTTTTTTTTTTTTAATATAACTTATTGTCAAGTTGGCTAACATACAGTGTATACAGTATGCTTTTAGTTTTGGGGGTAGATTCCCATGATTCATCACTTACATACATTACCGACTGTTCATCCCAACAAGTGCCCTCCTCAATGCCCATCACCCATTTTTCCCTCTCTCACGTGAGCCCCCATAAAACCTCAGTTTGTTCTCTGTATTTAAGAATCTCTTTCGATTTGCCTCCCTCTCTGTTGAAACTATTTTTTTCCCCTCCAGTCCCCCATGGTCTTCTGTTAAGTGTCTCAAGTTCTACATATGAGTGAAACTATATAATATGTCTTTCTCTAACTGACTTATTTCACTTAGCATAATACCCTCCAGTTCCAACCACGTTGCTGCAAATGACAGAATTTCATTCTTTCTCATTGCCAAGTAGTATTCCATTGTATGTATAAACCACATTTTTATCCACCCATCAGTTGACGGACATTTGGGCTCCTTCTATAATTTGGGTGTTGTTGAAAGCGCTGCTATGAACATAGGGGTACATGTGCCCCATGAGTCAGCACTCCTGTATCCTTTGGATAAATTCCTAGTAGTGCTATTGCTGGATCATAGGGTACTTCTATTTTTACATTTTTGAGGAACCTCCACACTGCTTTTCCAGAGTGGCTACACTAGTTTGCTTTCCCACCAACAATATAAGAGGGTTCCCATTTCTCCACATCCTCGCCAGCATCTGTTCTTTTCTGAGTTGTTAATTTTAGCCACTCTGACCAATGTGAGGTGGTATCTCAATGTGGTTTTGATTTGTATTTCCCTGATGATGAGTGACATTGAGCATCTTTTCATGTGTCTGTTGGCCATCTGGATGGCTTCTTTGGAAAAGTGTCTATTCATGCCTTCTGCCCATTTTTTCACTGGATTATTTGTTTTTTGGGTGTTGAGTTTGGTAAATTCCTTACAGTTTTTGAATACTAACCCTTTATCCAATATGTCATTTGCACATATCTTTTCCCATTCCATCAGCTGCCTTTTAGTTTTGTTGATTGTTTCCTTTGCAGTGCAGAAGCTTTTTATCTTGATGAGGTCCCAATAGTTCATTTTTGCTTTTATTTTCCTTGACTTCAGAGATGTGTTGAGCAAGAAATTCCTGTGGCTGAGGTAAAAGAGATTGTTGCCTGCTTTCTCCTCTAGGGTTTTGATGGTTTCCTGTCTCACATTTAGGTCTTTTATCCATTTTGAATTTATTTATGTATATGATGTAACAAAGTAGTCTAGTTTCATTCTTCTGCATGTTGCTGTCCAGCTCTCCCAGCACGATTTGCTAAAGAGACTATCTTCTTTCTATTGGATACTCTTTCCTGCTTTGTCAAAGATTAGTTGGCCATACATTTGTGGGTCCAATTCTGGGTTCTCTACTCTATTCCATTGATCTATGTGTCTGTTTTTATTCCAGTATCATACTGTCTTGATGATTACAGCTTTGTAGTAAAGGCTTAAGTCTAGGATTGTGATGCCTGCTTTGGTTTTCTTTTTCTCTTTCTTTCTCTTTCTTTCTTTCTTTCTTTCTTCTTTTTTTTTTTTTTTAGAGGGTAGCAAGTTAATGGTATAGAAGGGGCAGCACTAGGGTCAAGGAAGATTGCTGGCCCCAAAACTTCACCCTGGGATATGTAAACTATGGAAATACAGACAACCTCTTCTCAAAAGAGCTATAGGTGAAGTGGTGTCCTCAGTGTAGAGCCAGGTTTGAAGATTAAGATTATATGGCAAAAAGGGAAGGTCCTTGGCTCCACATAGTGGGCATCTGATGAAATATTAGTTGTCTTTAAACATTCACTTAAACATTTGTATGTCCTTGCTCTGCACCCCTCTCCCCCAATCTCTTTATTCAGAAGAGACCAGAGCCAGGTAAAGGGATGGGATCAGGTGGTTGGAAGCAGCATGGCTCTTCACAAGTGATCAAGGGACTGCCTCCTCTAGGCCCAGGGAGAGCTTGTACCATGACTTTCTCAACCTTCATCGGCAAAGCTGAGAGGAGCCCAAAAAATGAGGGCCATTCTCCCCCATGCACAGGGCACATCACCCCCTAAGAGAGATTTACTTCTCCCACCAATGAACATTAATCAAGAGCCTTACAAGTGCCAGACACCGGTGACACAAACATGAGAGAGATACACTCCCAACTACACGGAGGGTGCCGGGCCACGTTCTCTGTCAATGCCAGCATCCGTAGATTTCACAATGATCAGACTTTTCCAAGTTCTCCTCACACTTTTAGCTGAGGTAAAATGTCAGAATTAGGTGTGCAGCCAGTATGGAGATCTTTCAGGTCTTCACCTCCTGGGCTCCAGATTTCCCAAACCGCACTCCCCAATTGGTTTTCTTTTTCAGCATTACTTTGGCTATTCAGGGTCTTTTGTAGTTCCATACAAATTTTAAGATTATTCTAGTTTCAAGAAGAATGCTGATGCAATTTTGATTGGGACTGTATCGAATGTAGATTGCTTTGGATAGTATTGACATTTTGACAATATTTGTTGTTCCAATCCATGAGCATGGAGTATTTTTCCATTTCTTTGTGTCTTCTTCCATTTCCTTTGTAAGTTTTCTATAGTTTTCAGCATACAGATCTTTTACATCTTTGGTTAAGTTTATTCCTAGGTATTTTATGGTTCTTGGTGCAATTGTGAATGGGATCCATTTCTTATTTCTCTTTCTGTTGTTTCATTACTGGTGTATAGAAATGCAACAGATGGGGCGCCTGGGTGGCGCATTCGGTTGGGCGTCCGACTTCAGCCGGGTCACGATCTCGCGGTCCGTGAGTTCGAGCCCCGCATCGGGCTCTGGGCTGATGGCTCAGAGCCTGGAGCCTGTTTCCGATTCTGTGTCTCCCTCTCTCTCTGCCCCTCCCCTGTTCATGCTCTGTCTCTCTCTGTCCCAAAAATAAATGAACGTTGAAAAAAAATTAAAAAAAAAAAAAAGAAATGCAACAGATTTCTGTATATTGATTTTGTATCCTGCAACTTTGCTGAATTCATGTATCAGTTCTAGCAGCTTTTTGATGGAGTCTTTCAGGCTTTCCATGTAGAGTATCACGTCATCTGTGAAAAGTGAAAGTTTGACTTCTTTGCCAATTTAGATGCCTTTTATTTCATTTTGTTGTCTGATTGCTGAAGCCAGGATTTCCAACACTATGTTAACAAAATGGTGACAGTGGACATCCCCGTCGTGTTCCTGATCTCAGGGAGAAAGCTCTCAGTTTTTCCCCATTGAGGAGGATATTAACTCTGGGCTTTTCATATATGGCTTTTATGTTTAGGTATGTTCATTCTATCCCAACTTTCTTGAGGGTTTTTATTAAGAAAGGATACCGTATTTTGTCAAATGCTTTTTCTGCATCTATTGACAGGATCATATGGTTCTTATCCTCTCTTCTATTAATGTGATGTATCACATTGATTGATTGTTTGATTTGTGAATATTGGCCAGCCCTGCAGCCCAGGAATGAATCCCACTTGGTCATGGTGAATAATTATTTTAATATACTGTTGAATTCGATTTGCTAGTATCTTGTTGAGAATTTTTACATCCATGTTAATCAGGGATATTGGCCTGTAATGCTCCTTTTTAGTGGAGTCTCTGGTTTGGTAATGCTGGCTTCACAGAATGAGTCTGGAAACTTTACTTCCATTTCTATTTTTTGGAACAGCTTGAGAAGGATAGGTATTAACTCTGCTTTAAATGTCTGGTAGAATTCCCCTGGAAAGCCACCTGGCCCAGGACTCTTATTTGTTGGGAGATTTTTATAACCAATTCAATTTCTTCTTATGCATCTGTTCATATTTTCTATTTCTTCCCATTTGAGTTTTGGTAGTGTGTGGGTGCCTAGGAATTTGTCCATTTCTTCCAGGTTGTCCAGTTTGTTGGCATATAATTTTTCATAGTATTCTCTGATAACTGCTTGTATTTCTGAGGGGTTGGTTGTGATCTGTCCTTTATCATTTGTGATGTTATCTATTTGGTCTCTTCTCTTTTCTTCTTGAGAAGTCTGGCTAGGGGGTTATCAATTTTGTTTATTTTTTCCAAAAACCATCTCTTAGATTCATTGATTTGTTCTACTGTTTTTGGGTTTTTTTTTTCTTGGATTCTGTATTGTTTATTTCTGTTCTAATCTTTATTATTTCTCTTCTTCAGCTGGCCTTGGGGTTTCTTTGATGTTCTGTTTCTAGGTCCTCTAAGTTTGCTGTTAGATTCTGTATTTGGGATTTTTCTTATTTCTTGAGATAGGCCTGTATTGCAATGTATTTTCCTCTTAGGACTGCCTTTGCTGCATCCCAAAGGGCTTGGATTGTTGTGCTTTCATTTTCATTTGTTTCCATATATTTTTTAATTTCTTAATTGCCTGGTTGACCCATTCATTCTTTAGTAGGATGTTCATTAACCTCCATGCTTTTAGAGGTTTTCCAAACTTTTTCTTGTGGTTGATTTCAAGTTTCATAGCATTGTGATCTGAAAATATGCATGGTATAATGTCAATTATTTTATATTTATTGAGGGCTGTTTTGTGCCCCAGTATGTGATCTATCTTGGATAATGTTCCATGTGCACTCAAAAAGAATGTGTATTCCACTGCTTTTGGATGAAAAGTTCTGAATATATATGTCAAGTCCATCTGGTCCAGTGTATCATTCAGGGCCATTGTTTCTCTATTGATTTTCTGCCTAGATGATCTTTCCACTGCTTTAAGTGAAGTATTAAAGTCCCCAGCAATTACCATATTCCTTTCAGTAAGATTGCTTATGTTTGTGATTAATTGATTTATATATTTGGATACTTCCGAATTGGGGGCATAAACCTTTATAACTGTTAGTTCTTGGTGGACAGACCCCATAATTATGATATAATGCTCTCTTCATCTCTTGTTACAGCCTTTAGTTTAAAATCTAGTTTTTCTGATATAAGTATGGCTACTCCAGCTTTCTTTTAACTTCCAGTATCATGATAGATGCTTCTCCATCCCCTCAGTTTCAATCTGAAGGTGTTCTCAGATTTAAAATGGATTTCTTGTAGACAACATATTAATGGGTCTTGTTTTCTTATATATTCTGATACCCTATGTCTTTTGATTGGAGCATTTAGTCCATTTACATTCAGCATGATTATTGAAAGATATGGATTTGGTGTCATTGTGTTATCTGTAGGTTTCCTTCTTGTGGTGATTTCTCGGGTCCTTTGTCATCTTTGCAGCATTCCACTCAGTGTCCCCCATAGGATCTCTTGTAGGGCTGGTTTAGTGGTCATGAACTCCTTCAGTTTTTGCCTGGGAAAGCCTTTATCTCTCTTTCTATTCTGAATGATAGCTTTGCTGGATAAAGGATTCTTGGCTGCATATTTTTCCTTTTCAGCACATTGAATATTTCCTGCCACTCCCTCTGGCCTGCCAATTTTCAGTGGACAGGTCTGCTACTACCCTTATGTGTCTACCATTCTGGGTTAAGGCCTGTTTGTCCCTAGCTGCTTTCGGAACTCTCTCTTTATCTTTGTATTTTGCCAGTTTCACTACGATATGCCAGGGAGAAAACCTATTCCTGTTAGATCTGAAGGGAGTTCTCTGTGCCTCCTGAATTTGGATGTCTGCTTCCTTCCCCAGATTAGGGAAGTTCTCAGCTATAATTTGTTCAGGTAAAACTTCTGCCCCTTTCTCCCTCTCTTCTTCTTCTGGAACTCCTATGATATGGACATTATTACGTTTCATTGAATCACTTAGTTCTCTAATTCTCTCCTCATGGTCTAGTATTTTCTTATGTCTCTTTCTTGGCCTCATCATTTTCCATAATTTTATCTTCTATTTCACTTAATCTTCCCTCTGCCTTTTCCATCCTTGCTGTCCCTGCATCTAGTTTATTTTGTACCCCATTTGCAGCATTGAACTCGTTGCGACTTTTTAGTTCTTTGATCTCCCCAGCAATAGATTCTCTGCTATCTTATTTTTTTCAATCCCAGTGATTAATCTTATGACTATTTTTCTAAAATCTTGATCAGATATATTGTTTACATATGTTTTGAGCAATTCTCTGTCATTTCTTCCTGGAATTTCTTTTGAGAATTATTCCATTTCGTTATTTTGACTAGTTTTCTGTCCCTTATGTGTTTTAATAGCTTGTTATGTGTCCTGCACCTGTGAGCACTACTGTATTGAAAAGGAGTCATATGCTGTCCAGCGCCCAGCCCTTCAGAAGGTGTTTCTGGAGTGTTATGTGCTCTCTGTTGTTGTGACTCTGGTTGCTTTATCTCCCTACTTGTAGTGGTGGTTTCGACCTTCCACCAGGTGTTCTCTGATTTGTTTGCTGAAGTAACCCTAGAAAAAAATTTTTTTATAAAGGGGGTGGAGGGGTGGTGGTGGAAGAAGCCATATCCCTAGCAAAGAGAGCAATGAAGGGGTGGTAGAAAAGAAAAGAAAAGAAAAGAAAAGAAAAGAAAAGAAAAGAAAAGAAAAGAAAAGAGGAGAGAGGAGAGAGGAGAGAGGAGAGAGGAGAGAGGAGAGAGGAGAGAGGAGAGAGGAGAGAGGAGAGAGAAGAGAAAAGAAAAGAAAAGAAAAGAAAAGAAAAGAAAAGAAAAGAAAAGAAAAGAAAAAAGAAAAGAGAAGGGAAGGGAAGGGAAGGGAAGGGAAGGGAAGAGAAGAAAAGTGACCAGGCAGAGAAACTATACAGCTTAATCCAGAGAGAGAGAGAGAGAAAGAGAGAGAGAGAGAGGAAACTAAAGAAGAAGGAGATACAGAAGAGGTGTAAAAAGAATAAATATGTCTGCTTAAACAAACCAACAACCAGAATAACCAGACTAGAGAATAGGAGGAAGAGAAAAAAAAAAAAAAAATACACACACACACACACACACACACACACACACACACACACACACACACAATAAGAATTGACCAAGAATTAAATCAGAAAATGCAAAACCGCTGGTGCCTTGGAACCCGTGCCTGCACTGGTCTGGAGGAAGGACTGTTTGGTTCCATCAGTGTCAATCTTCCTCTGGTAGATACACAGTTACCAGACACAGAGGGGCATAGTTTGGTATAGGTGAGTGTCACCTTGTCCGTTCCCTGAAGCCCTACCTTGTTGGTGATAGGGAGAAAAATGGCCATACCCTAGTCTCTCTTCCCTGTGTGCACGTCCCAAACCACTCTGTTTAGGCCATCCTTGCAGTGCGGTGCAGGCACCAGCAAGGCATTTGTCCTGCTCCAGTCTCCCTCACCTGCCAGGTGCTCAGCTGGGATTCATACCCCACGTCTTAAAGGATCCTGATCCACACTTCCAGTTCCTCTGGCAAGTGCCGTTCCACCTCACCAATAAATGGCCTCTGGCTGGCAGGCACAGGCAGTCTTTGTCTCCCATTCCAGACTGCACCTCTGAGCTACTTACCGAGCCCAGGGCTGGCTCCCCTCCTCCCCAGGTGCACAAACAGGTCAGCGGCCCCAGTTCAGAGAAAGGCCTGCAGTTAGAAATTGATTTTTCTCCATTTTTTCCAATCCCCAGTCCATGGTTTTTCTCTTGTCCAAATACAGCCCTACATTCAACAGCCTCTCTTTCTCTCCCTTTTGTCTCTCAACAGAAGGGGCTCCCTCTCCTCCATGCCTATGCCACCCTATTTTATCTCTCCCAGTTCACAATCACGCACCTATGGCCTGCCAAGTTGTCCCCATGGGCCCCTGGGGACACCTCTGTCACTCTGCAACCCAGACTCTTGGAATTCCAAGTCCTCTGGCCTCAACACTGCTGTGTTTGAGGGACGAGGGAACTTGGGTCCCTCTACTTCTCTGCCATGTTGACTGGGTCTCTAGCTTTGTTTTGTTTTTTGTTTTTTTTAAGATTGCTAAAGGTGCAATTCAAAGCTTTTTCACTCTTCTTCATTAAGGAACTTGCCTCTGTTATATGTGACTGAGCAATTAATTTCAGCATTATAATCAAATCTAATATTCAAGCACATACAATATAACCAAGCTCCAGAGGCACAATTTTCAAGCGTTATTATGAAGTATAAACACTTTCTATAAATACTTAATAAACCTTTACTTTTTTTTACCCTTGAAGTTAAATAAGTCATATGACAGTCAGAAAAAGAATATCCTAAAATTCACATGTGGTAAAATTCCTAAAAGGCACAAACAGTATGACCAATCTGAAAAAGATAAGGCAAACACTCCTCAACAAAGACACTTCATATAGGGGCACCCGGGTGGCTCAGTCAGTTGAGCGTCTGACTTTGGCTCAGGTCATGATCTCGTGGTTCAGGAGTTCAAGCCCCATGTCAGGCTCTAGGCTGATAGCTCAGAACCTGGAGCCTGCTTTGGATTCTGTTTCTCCCTCTCTCTCTCTGTCATTCCCCTGCTCTCTCTCTCTCTCTCTCTTTCTCTCTCTCTCTCTCCCCTCTCTCAAAAATAAATAAACATTAAAAATGTTAAAAAAAAAAAGTCACTTCATATAAAGTCATCTAAAACCACAATTCTGTGTAACATAGTTCTATGTAACTGAGCACCAAAACAACATCCTAAAAGTAGAGTCATTTCAGTGAATGGATTTATACACAATTATGTTACTACTTATGGTAAGTCACAAGTTTTGGCAGGAAAACCACTTACTGGCTTGCCAAAGACTAAGTTTGGCACACTGGCGAACACTGCCAAGAACATTACCAATAACTGGCTTTCTATCCCACACGGTTATCTTCTAAGTATGTTTCATTCAGTCCCTTCCCATGTACTGAGTTCTCATGGAAATGGTTAATGGAACTGGGCACCTTACTTCCAATTAATCTGGAAGTATGGGATTCCCAAAATTCTTTACAGAAGGAAGGAAGGGAAAACAAGCTGAAAGTTGGAGGGATCTTGGACAAGAACATGATATCAGTAAAATTTAAGTAATTAATATAAATACAGAGGGAGGGAGAGCTGAAGTATACCGGGATAACCTAGTTAATTAACTTCAATCATGAAACTAAAAGGATAAATGTTAGTTTTTATGCCAGATAAGTGGGAGCCACAGAAAATTCTGGGGGATGAGCAAGAGGACTAACAAAGAGTACCATAGAGTAGCATGGACACATCTACGGCTTTCCCACTCCACAACTGCTGTCCAGGTTGTTCTAAGAGACTATGTGGCCATGATCTCTCACTTGCATCCCAGACTTATATTTTAAATAGATAACAGGTTATTTGAACTTGAATGTCATGCTCTCACCTCAGATTCAAGAAGAACAAAACTGAATTCAGTATCTTCCCCAGAAGTTGGCTTTCTTTCCCCATGACTGCATTTCTGGCCATGGTAATACCATCCAGCCAGTCTCCAAAATTAAAATATCCTTGAGATCTCCAACTCCTGCCCTTGTTACATTCTCTATATCTAACTCATCACAAAGTCCTACTGTCCCTTTGGTTCCCTTTTCTTCTCCACAACCAACATTGTTTGTATCTATATCCTCATAATTACAAGAGGTTCCTAGCAGGTCTTCCTGCATCCATTGTTTTACTACTCAAATTCATTCTGTATTATCTACAACAAACTGTATTCTGAAAACACTTATCTATCCTTCTCTCACACCTCCCAATCTTGTGAACTTATTACACATAATTATACATAATGAATTATTTATTATGCGTAATAAATAAGCACTATCATTTCAGAAACTGTGTTGGGCACTGTGTGAGGTATTATAATCATATGTAATACACACATTGATTTGTAATGTGGGTATAATTAACTGCATTTTAGAGAGGAAACTAAGGTTCAAGGTTATTAAGTAACTTACTTAGGGACACTCAGCCAATAAGTGGCAGACATTTCTATATGTACTTTTTTCAAAGCAGGATTTGAGCCCAGGTTTCAAGCTCACCCAAGGCCGAGCTCTTTCTGTCACATCACAGTGTCTCTGCCTCGTCACCGCTCATTTCACCTCTGCCCTTGTTAAAAGCTGGAAATACAGCTTCTAAGACAGAAAAATGAGTGTCAAAACAGTAACATCTTTAACCATTCTTCACTGAATATAAGACTATGCAAAAGAGTTCTATGTCAAAAAGAAGAATACAGTAGTATATGAGCTTAGGCAGCTCAGCTTTCCACAAGAAGGCCTCACAATTAACCCTGTTAATACAACAGCATTTATAACCAGAAATTTCCGAGGAAGAGATGCTCAATCAATAAATCTACTGAATTAATGATACGTTAGAGAATTTTTAACTTGAGAGAGAGACAGCACGCACGCGCATGTGTGAGTGGGGAGGGGCAGAGAGAGAGAGAGAGAAAGAGAGAATCCCAAGCAGGCTCCACACTGTCAGCACAGAGCCCAATGCAGGGTTCAAACCCATGAACTGCGAGATCATGACCTGAGCCAAAACCAAGAGTCCGACACTTAACTGACCCAGCCACCCAGGTGCCCCAATGATACTTTAGAGCATTTTTATTTAAGAAAGGATCTTCATGTGATTCTGTGACTTATTTATTACTATCATACTACTTAACATGCTGTAAAATTGCTTGTTGCTCACCAGACTATCAGCTTCTTAAAGACAAAATCATATTCATCTTGCTGGTGCCTATATCTCCAATACCTACTTCAACACAGAATAAATCTCAGCAAATATTTACTGAATGAATAAAACCTCAACTATTAAATGCTAAGCTCAAAATATATATAATAAATAACAGGAATTTAAAAGCCCATTCTCATAAAAAAAAAAAACCACTTAATTAGGTATAACCTAAAAAGGACAGCTCAGATTTTTCACTTTAACCTTACAAATTCCTATTTATTTATTTTTGGTAGGAGAGAGAGAAAGAGAGAGGTACAGAGGGAGAGAGACAATCCCAAGCAGGCTCTTTCTGGATGATGTGGGACTCTGCCCTCCAATGCGGGGCTCAAACTCACGAACTATGACACCATGACCTGAGTTGAAATCAAGAGCTGGACACTTAACTCACTGAACCACCTTTAGGGTTCAATCCTAAAGTCATAGCACTTTACACTCTGAATAGACTTGAGAGATGATCAAAGCATCTTTGCAATAAGGATTAAGAAACAGGCTCAGAAAAAATTAAGGCTATAAAATAAAGGTGGTGTTAAAACCCAGCTTCTGATTCTCAGTTCCATGTTCTTTCCTCAGGTAATCAATTAGTTACATGTAAAGACTAAAAAACGTTTCCACCACATAACAATCTTTGATCAAAGTAGGAAAGCACTCAACACATCTTTCTCATTTCCAATTATGCCAACCTTTCATTCCAGGACCACAATCACAGTAAGGAAGATTCAGAGTGCAGTCCACTGCCTGCAATCCTCTTACACAGGAAGATAAGACTGGCTCCCAGATCTGCTTATATAATCAGTCTGTAAGACTTAGTGATGTCAAATCTCCTCACCTCCAGTACTTTACAGCCTTGTGGTTGATTCCAAATGCTATGGAACTTTCTGCCACTGATAATAGACTCATGCAAAGCAAAGCTAAATATTAATACACTCTTCATTCAACTTTCTTTCCTTAAATTCAAGAAATCTTTTATTATCTTCTTAACACTGTGAAGAGAAGGTACATTCTAATAGTGGGGCAAAAGTCCCTATTATGTGCAAGAATTATTTTCTACTTGGTAGAATTACTCTTTTAACCCAACAGCAAAGGTTAAAACTTGCCCAAAGCCATGCAGCTCATAAGCAACTAATCAGTAATTCAAACCCAAGTTGGGCTAAAAATCTATCTCATTCTCTTCCACTTACTCCAAGACAGAGCCCCAGCCTAAAGAGTTTACAAGATTAGTCATCAATACAGGTCCTCCAAAGAACTAAGATATGACCCACATGACACAGCTAATAAAATAAAAGGTATCTAATGTAGCGAGTGGTTAGTGCAGGCTTATTTTACTACTATAATCCACCTTTCCACAACTGCAAAAAACTCTTAAATATGCTTTGTTTTTCAAATCTGATATACAATTTATGTATCTCTCCTTGGAATTTATATGTTGATACCAATTACAAACTTAATAGAAAAAATTAATGGGATTTACATTTCAGATGTCACTCTGCAAAAAATGACTGGACCCACTTTTGGATAATATATTTAACTTCTGTATTCATTGGGGATAATAAGAAAACTGCATCATAGGAGTGCTCTGTTGCTTCAGTAATAAATATAATAACTTTGAACAGTGCCTGGCAGAAAGTAAATGTGCAATACGTGCTAATTATTATAATTACCATAATTATCAACACCATCTAGAACATCATCAATGTTGTAAGGATGGTCATTTTTGTCGTTTTGTTCACTGTTATATCCCTAGTGCTTGACACATATTTGGCACTCAAACATTTGGTGAATGCATTAATTATGACTAACAATACTTCTATTACTAAACAGATTCACACCAAAATGTAATTGCCTCTGGGAGGAGAGATAAATTAGGCATGAAAAAAATTACTACCTGGAAATTTAGAAGAGATATGAAATAGAAGAATTGCTAGTAGCCCAAATGCAATGCTATTGGAAGAGAGAAGAGGGGAGGCTACTCTCAAGTCAAGGAAGCATCTCTTCAGATTAAACTAACTCACCAGAAGAAACATCAAATCAAAAGTACTTGCTAAAATCATTTTGCAGGCAAAACTATTTTCAGGCTTAGACCATGTTTGTTCATAACAGGCTACAAGAATCTAGAAGACTTCTGAGTCTAAGGAAAATCTAATCTGGACCTTGACATCAAGGACAAACCCCAGTTTATAGAAACAAAAAGTAGCATTAGAGAAAGAAAAAAAAATGTATCTAAGGGCACAACAAGTGAACTGGGAGCTGTAACTCTCTGATCCATGTGCAGGTAGAAGAATCCTTGGGAACAATTCGTAGCAGCCGCACAAGCAAGCATCTCAGCCTCTCACCTGCCTCTCTCCACCACACTGAAAACTCAGACCATCAGAGCTTATGTATAAGCTCTCCAGCCACAATTTTCATCCCGACAGCCCATCACCCACACTGTAGCCCCAGAGACCTACCTGTTTCTGAGGATCCTATTAATTGACTACTGGCTCCTGGGTCTCCCCTGGAAGAGGAAGGTTCATGAGCAGGGAGAAGTATTTTCATCACTTACTATAAAAACCCCTTAGAGAACTGAAAAGAACACTGGGGAAATGAGCCACAAGAACCCTTCAAAAGGACTCAGAGAACATAGTGCTCGACCCATTTCCCTACCCCCTCTTCCATACTTCCACTAAGACACACACACACTGCTAATGTTAACATCACCTAAGGAGCATGGTAAGGCACCAATCAAATTATATAGCAGCCTTTAAAAACAAGTTGAGAGCAGTGAACTTCTGCAGTTAATTGACAAACTGCCCCAACAGAGCTAGTCTGATAATGCAGGAAAGAAGGTCCTGAGGGAAAAAAAACTAGTGCGTTAAGGGTTCTTTGGTCATTTTGAAATTCTCCAAGTCTCGGTTTCCTTGTTTAATACAAGGCGGACAGTAAAAATTCATACCACCTGGGGTTAAAAGAGATAATCTGTAAAGATGCCTGGTACACTGCATGGCACACAGTAATCATTCTATCAATGTCAGTAATTTTTTTCTGTACCCTATCCCCAATAATTATCTACTAAATATCCAGAAGGCAAACATTTTGCCTCACTCCTTAAACCTGATTCTTTACATAGAATCACAACCATATAATTCTTCTTTAGTGGTAACTTTTGTCTCACAAAAGTTCAGGAAAGGCTGCTTCAACAGGAAGTTGAGAACTCTACACCTTAAAGAGCTGTTGAGGATCACAAAGACACTTAAGTGTACTTTCAGTTCATCCAGAAATCAAGTCAGTAACTAATAAAAGCCACTCTCATTTCAGCCTTGGAGTCCAGAGGCCAAACATGGAGATGTGCAGCACTGGGTTTTCCCATGTCATGAGTAGATAAGGTAGCACTAAGTTTGGAGCCACTGACCAGCTCAGGACAGCATATGACCTTGAATGAATAGTGAATGTCTAAGGTCTCTAAAGAATGTGTTGTCCAACATAAAAAGATGTTCAACATCACTAATCATCACGGAAATGCAAATCAAAACCACAGTGAGATATCTCTTTACACCTGTCAGAATGGCTAGAATCAAAAAGACAAGAAATAGCAAGTGTTGGTGAGGATGTGGAGAAAAAAGAAGCCTTATGCACTGTTGGTGTAAATGTAAATTGATACAGCCACTGTGGAAAACAGCATGAAGGTTCTTCAAAACAGAAATAGCATATGATCCAATAATTCCACTACTGGGTACTTACCCAAAGAAAACAAAGACACTAATTTGAAAAGATATGTGCACCCCTATGTTTATTGCAGCATTATTGACAATAGCCAAGATATGGAAGCAACCTAGTGTCCATGGAGGACACTAGTATCCTAGTGTTCTAGTGGATAAGGAAGATGTAGTACATACATACATACACACACACAGGAATATTACACAGCCATTAAAAAAGGATAAGAACTTACCATTTGTGACAATATGGGTGGACCTAGAGAGTATAATGCTAAGTGAAAGAAGTCAGACTGAGAAAGACAAATTCCATATGATTTCACTCATATGTGGAATCTAAAAAACAGAACAAATGAATAAACAAACAAAAAGCAGAATCAGATCTGTAGATACAGGAAATTAATTGATGATTGCTAGACGGAAGGAGGTGGGAGAATGGGCAAAATGGGTGAAGGAGAGTGGGACATACAGTCTTCCAGTTATGAAGTAAGTAACCCACAGGAATAAAAGGCACAGCACAGGGAATACAGTCAATGGTACTGTAATAGTGTTGTATGGTGACAGATGGTAGTTACACTTGAGGTCAACATAGCATAAAGTATAGACAAGTTTAATCACTATGTTATACACCTGAAACTAATGTAACATTGTGTGTCAATTATATTCAAATAAAAAAATTGAAAGAATGTGTTGTCTAAAGTTAACCTTTCTTTATTTAGTCCCTATAATCTTGTTAATTTTCCTTTATAGATCCCATACTAAAGATTCCTATTTAATTACCCTAAGCCTCACAATTTTTGCAGAATGAAAATATTTTGTTAATACAAGATGTTAAATGTTACATAAAGTTACCTTTACCTTACATATCACGACAGATTTGATTACTCTTCACATGTATATTTATTATTATTCAACTTTCTAGAACACTATAATATTACTACATATAGTTTCTACTCTAATATTCCTAGCTTAAAGCAGTCTCCCTTTCTTGTTAGCAGAAGACAGTGTTGATGAGTCCTAACATAATAGAAACACAAGAGTCCAGGGTGCTAATCAACACGAGCACTAATTTTCTGTGTGGCCTGGGGAAATCACATTTTCTCAGTCTCCTTTCCTCCTCTACACAATAATGGTATTTAACTGTAGCTCTAAAATCCCAACATGTATACCACAGGAGTATACTTCAAATTTAGTGGTAAATATGAATACAAAAACAGTAGGAAATCTATCACACAAAACTGGGCATGTTACCTTTTTTCCCTGAAATGAACATATTCCATGTCCTTTAAACTTTAAGTTATAATAAATCATTCCACCTCCTAAACTGCAATTTGTCAAGTATATACTATCCCAATCTGCCCAGTACCCTGACGATGTCTTGCTTCTACCCAACCAAAAAGGAATATATCATTAACATTTTATTCTTATTTCTACAATCATCTGCAATTTCCAGGAAAGTCTTCTGCAAGACAATAAACAACAGTAACTAAAGATTAATTTAATTAATTTAATTTTCAGTACCTCACAGGGGATAAATGACTAAGACACGTTTTTCCTATTCTCAAGGAGTCGCAATCCTGTAAAGACATAGCATGCATGCTGTCACTCCCTCTCCCAAGCAGACATCACTAACCAATCATGGGCCTCTCCCCTGCACTGGAAAAAGCCTTGGCTCCAGGATTCCATGTAGCCATTACCAATCAAATGGGCTAGTTTTAACAGACATTATCACATTTCACTAAATCTCCCTAGAGGAGAAAGCAGGAAAAAACCTCTCTGACCTCAGCCACAGCAATTTCTTACTTGATATATTTCCAAAGGCAAGGGAATTAAAAGCAAAAATGAACTATTGGGACCTCATCAAGATAAAAAGCTTCTGCACTGCAAAGGAAACAATCAACAAAACTAAAAGGCAACCAAACGGAATGGGAAAAGATATTTGCAAATGACATATCGGACAAAGGGCTAGTATCCAAAATCTATAAAGAACTCCCCAAACTCCACACCCAAAAAAATAATAATCCAGTGAAAAAATGGGCAGAAAACATGAATAGACACTTCTCTAAAGAAGACATCCAGACGGCCAACAGGCACATGAAAAGATGCTCAACGTCACTCCTCATCAGGGAAATACAAATCAAAACCACACTCAGATACCGCCTCACACCAGTCAGAGTGGCTAAAATGAACAAATCAGGAGACTATAGATGCTAGAGAGGATGTGGAGAAACAGGAACCCTCTTGCACTGTTGGTGGGAATGCAAACTGGCGCAGCTGCTCTGGAAAAGTGTGGAGGTTCCTCAAAAAATTAAAAAGAGATCTACCCTATGACCCAGCAATAGCACTGCTAGGGATTTACCCAAGGGACACAGGAGTGCTGATGCATAGGGGCACTTGTACCCCAATGTTTACAGCAACACTTTCAACAATAGCCAAATTATGGAAAGAGCCTAAATGTCCATCAACTGATGAATGGATAAAGAAGTTGTGGTTTATATATACAATGGAATACTACGTGGCAATGAGAAAGAATGAAATATGGCCTTTTGTAGCAACGTGGATGGAACTGGAGAGTGTTATGCTAAGTGAAATAAGTCATACAGAGAAAGACAGATACCATATGTTTTCACTCTTATGTGGATCCTAAGAAACTTAACAGAAGACCATGGGGGAGGGGAAGGAAAGAAAAAGTTAGAGAGGGAGGGAGCCAAACCATAAGAGACTCTTAAAAACTGAGAATAAACTGAAGGTTGATGGGGGGATGGGAGGGAGGGGAAGGTGGGTGAGGGGTATTGAGGAGGGCACCTGTTGGGATGAGCACTGGGTGTTGTATGTTAACCAATTTGACAATACATTTCATATCAAATAAATAAATAAATAAATAAATAAATAAATAAAATAAATCTCCATCTCCATAAGTGATGATTCTGATACCTATATTGGAATGTAGAAATTTGTGGGAAACTGAATATGCATCAGAAAGTAAAACCAAAAGAGGTAGTATCCCCTTCATCTATTATAATTCAATTGAAGCATTAATTAAAAAGAGTTAAGGAAAATTGTGGGGAGAATGGTACTTCCTGCCAATTCTCAATTATTATTTTCCAATGTGCTAAATTAACCCTTCAATGAAGAAAAGGAAGCCTGCAAAAGCCACCCGAGTCCAGGGAATTAGGTTATCCATTTAACGTGTTTTCTTTAAAGGCCAGGATTGTTTCATGGAAGCTAGAGTATGCTCAAATGAAACAAAATCAGTGAAAATAAAAAATAAGCCATAAAAAAAAATTCTGAAACAAAATATGACTTAAAGAATCTGACCTTGATAACCCAAAGGGACCAAAAGTTTCTTTGTTGTCTTCCAAACACAGACAAGTTAACTCCTCTTGACTATTTAAAGATAAATGCTTTCTCTTCCATCTGTCATGATGCAGAAATCTGGAACCTTGAATAGGTACTTGCTTAAATGTTTGGCCAGATCTAAACCACTTCCCAAAGAAAATCTAGACCAACTTACAAGTGAGAAGGACCTCACCATGTCAAATTCTTCCACTTTTAAAACACCAACCTTAAACTGACAACCAACATACCTGACAAAGTAATCTACAGCTCCAACTTGCCTGCTTTCTTGGCAGGGACCAGCTTGAAATAACAGATGTTAGAAAAGTATATGTTTAAAAAAGGGAAAAATTCACAAACACTAACCATTCAATTATCTAAGTCTCTATCAAAAAAGTGTGCCTTTGTCATCCAATAGGGAGTAATAAAAGTGTCCCAGGGAGATGAGTGTCTTCTTTAAAAAACTACTATCAAGCATATTGTGCATCATGTTGTTCTGTTGTTTAAAAGTTGTTTCTCTAGGGGCACCTGGGTGGTTGAGTTGGTTAAGCAGCTGACTCCTGACTTCGGCTCAGGTTATGATCTCACGGTTCGTGACATCAAGCCCCACATCAGGCTCTGTGCGGACAGTGCAGAGCTTACTTGGGATTCTCTCTTTCCCTCTCTCTGTGCCCCTCCCCTGCTTGTGCACATGCTCCCTCCCTCTCTCTCTCTCAAAATAAATAAACATTTTTAAGTTATTTCTCTAAGAGTGTAATACTAATAAAAAGTTTCACTCACCTATCATTCACCTATCACTTTGTCTTGACTATAAGGAACCTCAAAGTTGAATCTTATGTCCACCTTGACAGCAGCCACCTCTTAGTTTTGGGTTTTGGTACACTACCTCCACCTTTCTATTGCCTTCACTGCAGACTCCTGTTTTTTGGTTTTGGGGTGCTGGGGCTTTTTTTCTTTTCATTCTTTTTATGATGGTCCAATGGTGTGTTTTTTTATTGATGCCACCTCAGAATCTTTTTGGAAATGAGCAAGGGTATAACTAATTTATAAGTTAAATTCCCTCTGTTATTATTGTATCTGTGCTCACTGTCCCCAAACCCTCCCCTCTCTGCATTCCTATGCATGCTGTTCACCCCAATATAGTCCCTGCTATTTCTAGCATTCAACAACTTATCCCAGAATCCTGAGGTTAGATAAACCACTCATTTGGCCCCTAACATACTTGTACAACACTACTTTTTTCATGTGCATTGTCTTAAGTTCTTCAAAGACTGTGAAATCCCAGTGGGCAATGAGTAAATTTAAATATCTTTATACTCCCACCAGCATCAAAACAAGCATTGTACCTTGCAGACATGGAACAAAGATGTGTTGTTAATGAGAAGAGTAAGTCAACATTTTTGAAAGCCCACTAACTAAAACTATGTGGGAGATAACATGCTGAAAAGGTTTCTATCTTGAAGCAGTTCACCAACCAAAGAACCAAGATATGTAAATTACCTATAAAGCCAATGGGGGGGGGGGTGCATATATGTAAACACAAAGAAAGTTCATGGAATGGCTGCATTTGGCAGGATTACTTGGAGTGCACAGAGGCTTTTAGGAGAGTGAAAAGGAGTACAACGTGTGAGGGCATTCAGCCACAAAATGACTCCAATGAGGTACAAAGAGACAGTATTCACACAACAGCAAGAACAGTTCCACCCATATATGTAGTAAAGAACCACAAGCACAATTAAGACAATCAATGGAGGTGAGCTTTGGGGATGACTGGTAGAGGGCCTAGAGGCAGCAATGCAAAGCCAGAGCCTGTTTTTCTTTAAGGTGATTTACTGAGGTAAAAACTTGAGAAAATGATTCACAACTACTGTATTAAGAATAGACAGGAGGGCTGAAGCTAGACTATGAAGCCTGATGATAAATACTAGAGATGATAAATAGCAGACAGGGCACCATGGCTATCTGCATTCATTCTCAAGTGGGAATTTGGGACAACCCATTTAAGAGCCCATCATGGCACAATGACACAAATGCCCTAAGGGCAATGGTGTCTGCCTCATCTTCTTGAATCTGAGACTTCTTAGAGTAAAACAATCTCTCTTTCTCCCTCACTCTCTAACACACACACACACACACACACACACACACACACACACACACATAGAACTGTATTTTAATTGTGTGTAGCTTACCACAGAAGTGTGTTAACAAAATGGGTCTAAGCAACTTCTCGGTTCAAATCTCAGCTCTGACACTCATTGGATGTGCATTCCCAGGGAACATTCTTAACCTTACTTAGGTAGGTGTAAATTGGGAATAAAAATTGTATCTGCCTCTAAGGCAGGGATATAAAATGTTTGCAGAGTGGCTCAGTAAGCTCTCACTGAATATTATTTTTAAAATGAATAATAACGTATAGATTTTCAGACCTCTGGTATTAACTCCATAGTCCTCTGAAGTTCCTTAATACCCAGGTAGGGAGTCACTGTCCTAGAAGATAAATGCAAAGTATAGCAGGGCATTAAATTCCATTAACAAGGACTTACATGGCAATAGAGAGTTCAACATTGTGCCAGGGGCTATGGAAGCCAACACAACAACCCAACATGGAAAGGAATAATGCAGAGGGTGAATGTTGGAGGAAAGCTTAAAATGCTGGTGCTGAGAGTAAAAGGAGCCTGAAACTCAAGCAGGAGTTTAAAGTCAGAAATGAAGTGATGAACCAAAAGTGTCTGGCCAGGGCATAGCATGCTGAACACATGTATAAGAAAGACTCCCCTGTGGCAGCCTACAGGACAAACTACAGTGGGGGCCACTTCTGCTCCTCCCTTGTCACTCAGTACCAACCAGATGACTGTGTTCAAAGCTCTCAACAAGGTTTTATTTCTAACCTGCATTGATTCACAGTGTTGGTCACTCAAATTGGTATAAGCCATACCAACAGAGTTACATTAACAGCCTAACTAATTTCTTAATGGTACTAAAAAAAAAAAAAAATCTCTACCTTCAAGAGTTCATATAACCTTAGTAAACATTTGACCTTCAGATCTAGTATAAGAAATTGGAAGAGTCCTCACCATTAGAGAGAGAAAAAAAGTATGTAGGCCGTGACCTGGAAGCATATGGGCCCTTGACTAATTTAATGGTTCACTTCCTCAACCTCAAATCCTTGTCCTACACACCTCTTCAACCAGTTTTCAAACAGTTGTTTACTGTAATTACCTTAAACAAAGTAAGATGCATGAATAATCAGAAACTAATCAGATATCCAGTAGTTAAAATTGTCTAATATTCTTTGACTCTACATCTGGCCAATTCCAACTTCTTTTCTAATGCTAGAGTGCTTTGTGAAAAGAGTTTGAATCCGAATTAGACACTTCTAGTTGTTTGATTTCAGCAAATCAAACCCCCATGCCTCACTTTCCACATCGGTAAAGTGAAGGTTAAAAAAAAAAAAATCCCCTTCCAAGAGTACTTGTAAAAACTAAATGAGTTAATATTAGTCAAGTGATCGATACATAATAAACACATTTATTAGCTATTATTATCATCTTCATTACAGAGTAATATTAGCCACTACCAGGAAATCTCCTGAAATACTATCTACAAAAATACATGAGCAAAATTATTCCATCACCAATGAATCTCACACAGCACAGTCTGGTTAGATACAGTGGTCGGGTCCTACCTGTTGCAACATCTCTAAGAGATGACTGTCAGGAACAGTCACGCTCAGTCTGCACATGGGGGTTCCAACATGCAGGACAGCTCCTCATGATTATCTCACTCAAGGAACTCCTTTTATTTGAAAATAGAACCCTAGCCTAACTTTTGGACCAGTCTGTCACATACACTTCAAATGTGTTAACATGAATTTCAGGAGTTTGTGTACTTAAAAAGGTTTTGTGAGGTGTACTCCCCAAACAAAAACATTTCCTGGTCTGTGGCCCCACGGCACTACTTTCTTTTATTTTGTCTTTTCGTCTGGAAATCTGGTTGGGGGGAACGAAAAGAGCAAGAACTCCCCTGCTTCCCAAGCATTAGCAGGTAAGTGGCCTTGGCCCTTACACGGAAATACAGCAAGTTGACTCCACACACACACACACACACTCTCTCTCTCTCTCTCTCTCTCTCTCTCTCTCTCTCTCACGGAAAACCAGTCCCTTTCCCTCCTCCAGCACTAGGATCTCTAAAGAACTGAATTGGAAGTGCACCCTAGAGGGCTTGGAAAAACAAGCGCTCCAGTCGCCGGCAGGACAGGTGAGACAGCGTAATCTTACTCAGGTTTGAGGACCACATCCCAAGTAGAACACACGCCTCCACGCCCCCAAGGTAAGCCTAGAAGCATCCAATGTATCCAGGACACTCTCCACAAGACACATCTTGTCTCCGAGCTCTACGACAAGCCACATCGGAAACCTTCCGGGATGCCCAGAAGGCTGTTCCTGGAAACGCGGGCAGCCCCGAGCGCGGGACAAGGCGTACATGTGCCCCGGCATCAGCAGGCCCGGCTCAAACCCCCTCCTCGGCACTCACCTGGCCCGTGATGCCAGTGATGAGCGCCACCTTCCTGGGCTTGCCCATCTCGCCGTCCCCGGAGCCCCGAGCACTGGGGCAGCGTACCGCCGCGTGTGCCATGTCGCTACGGGCGTGCGGCAGAAGGCTGGGCGGAGCGGAGGCCAGTGGAGCGGAGGCAGCGGCGCCTAAGGGACGTGGGGGTGTGCCCGCGCGCAAGTCTCCTCGCCCAGGCTGCAAGGAACTAGCGCACCGCGCGGCCCGCCGCCACAATCTGACAGGGGCGCTGGGGAGGCCGGGCGGGGAGGGCCGGGGGCGGGCCGAGGCGGGCCCCACTGCCGGGCGGCGGGGCTGCGGCCTGGCGGGCGCCGCGTCATTCGCGTCAGCCCGCGACGCTCCCTCTGCGCCCGCGGCAGGCCCCGCCCCCCGCCGACGGCCGCAGCGCCACGCCACGCCCCCTCCGCTGCTGGCCGCGCGGGCTCCGGGGGTGGGGTGGGGCGCCGGAGGGGCGGGCTGGCCGCTGGGCTGTGTCTGCTCTGTCCGGGTGTGATAGGCAGCTTCAGGAAGGGAACTGTTACCAGGTCTTTACGCCTGGCCAGTCCCTTGGCAAGGCCTGGCGTGGAGAGGTCGGGGCGTCAGTGGCCTAGACTTCACCATCTTACCCTCCTTGGAACTCCTATCTCTTGTCCTCCGCCCCTCTGAATCTCCCAGGAATGCTAATAGTTCCAGAGGATGCTGAGAGAAAGTATGGACTGACCTTTAAGTGAGGAGAAAGCCTTGCATTCCAAATCTAGGCGTCACAGGGCCTGGGGCCATTAGCTTTGATAAATAATTTATGGAAACCTGTTGCAATGCCTTTTGATGAGTTTGGTTTTATGTGTACTGAAAGCACTAGCGTTACAAGGACCCTAAATGGTGTCACAGATGTGAGTTAAGACTAACCTCACCTGTATCCTGGCTTTCTGGCTCTTCTCATATTTCCCTGAAGCTTGGAACCAGGCACAAAGTTCCAAGTAACTGGATTCAAAGTATTCTAGTTCAGAGGTCTGGCAGAGTACAAGTAAGTCTGGCCTCACTCATGTGCAACTTAAGGAAATGTTGAAAAGACTGCAAGGTCCTATAAACCTAGACATGGCCAATTTCAAAAAAATAACAATTCAAATGCAAGGTGGGGTCCTAGCTTGATGTCTGCTGAATTGGCTTCCATATGGCAGCCACACATTGGGCAGAGAGAAGAGCAGAGGTGACTCACACACTGGGAGGGCAGCAGGTGTGTGTACCTAAGCAGTTGGCTGGAATCCACAGAAGAGACAAAAACTTCCCTGTCTCCACTGCTCTTCTTATCTGCAGCTATTCCTCTCTGCAGTAAATCACCTCAGATCATCACTCCAAATCACAAAGTGAGTGACTAGAGAGTCCCCAACCTATCATGCAAGTTATTATAGACCTCAAATCCCCAAATCAGAAAAACTCAGGTTTAAAATAAAAATCTGTTTGGGGCAGCTGGGTGGCTCAGTCGGTCGAGTGTCCAACTTTGGCTCAGGTCATGATCTCGCCGTTCCTGAGTTGGAGCCCCGCATCAGGCTCTGTGCTGACAGCTCAGAGCCTGGGGCCTGTTTCAGATTCTGTGTTTCCCTCTCTGTCTCTGCCCCTGCCCCTCATGTTCTGTTCTCTCCCTCAAAAATAAACATTAAAAAAAATTAAAATTAAAATCTGTTTGTCCCCTAAGCTCCTCAGGAATACTCCTTGTCTTATAGATAGACTTGTCTTTGGTTTCACACTTTGTCCCTCATCTGTCTATTCTATACATAGAACTGAATAAATGTGTATTACATGCAATAGTAGAAGGCTGCCTCTGAATGGTTAATGAAGAGGCCCTGATGCACAAGATAGTGAACACTTTCATTTAGGGGAACTTACTATAAGCAAGAAATGTCTTTGAAATCTACTAAATTATCTTGAAAACTTATGTTTGTTTTAATATAAACATACTTTCAAATACATTATTTAACATTTTCCCCAAAATTGCTGAAAAAAAATGGTTACTCAGAGAGGACCTACCAAGTTTATCCTGCAGCTGTGAGACCTCCTATCACACCACTGAATACTGAACATTTGCTTTTTCTAGTATGACAGTAGAAGTATAACAATAGAAGACCCATAGAAAATTGATGATGTTGTAGGTCCTATAAATAAAATAATTACAAAATATTGAGGGAAATGGTAGTTCTGAGACACAGTGAAAGGTTGAAAAGTGAAGGATATTTCCCTAGAAAACTTCTCTGAAGAAAGGTGGTAGGGCTGTATGTTGGTTTCCTGGGACTGCCACAACAAAGTACCACAGACTGGGTGGCTTAAATAATACAAATTTATTTCCTCACAATTCTGAAAATCCCAAATCAGGGATTGTCAGGGTTAGTTTCCTCTACAGTTTCTCTTTTAGCTTTTTATGGCCATCTTCATGTTCACATAGCATTCTCCCTGTACATGTATCTGTGTCTAAATTTTCTCCTCTTATAAGGACACCACTCATACTGGATTAGGGCCCACTCAATATGACCTCATGTTAGCTTAACTACCTCTGCCATGACCCTATTTCTAAATTAAGTCATGTGCTAAAGTACTGGCAGGGAGGTTGTCTGCAACATAAAATTGAGGGGAGGGGAGGACACAATTCAACCCCATAACAAGTCCTGTCAACTCAAAACAAATCTCTGAGGAGGATGTGCTACTTAGTGGATAGTAATAGCTCTGAGTTCAGAGGAGGTATTCACTGGCTGATTTGGTTCCTGGTGAGAGCTCTCCATCTGGATAACCAAGGGCCATCTTCTTGCTGTGTCCTACATGGTGAAGAGAGAGACATCATCTCTCTCCTGTCTCTACTTATAAGGGAAATAATCTCATCATGAGATCTTCACCCTCATGATGTAATTACCTCCCAAAGGCCCCCGTCTTCAAATACCATCATATGGTGAGTTAGGGCTTTACCATATGAATATTGGGAGGATTCAATTCGGTTCACAGCATCAACCATTCTATACTTAATACTTAATATGCTTAATAAGTGTAATTAATATGCTTACTATGCTTAATAAGTATATTTAGTACTCAATACTTAATATGCTGAATAAGTTTTTTCACATCTTTATTACTTGACATTGAGTAGACGTGAAGTATTCAAAAATAAGACCTCTGCTTTCACCTCCAAACTATCTCTTCTTTTTTAATCATTCTTTCCTTTGCTTTTAACCTATGGAACATTTGTAATATTCTGTCACCATACATCAGGTTAGAAAACCAATGATAATGACTAGAATGTATTAAGTGAGCAGTAAGATGTGCCAAGCACTATGCTATATCTCATTTATAATGATCTCTGTTTGATAGAAAATGGGGACCAGAAAGGATAATAAACTTGCCTAAGGTCACATAGCTAGTGGCTGGTTATGGTAAATATCATGATTGACCCTTTCAATCCCCATTCCATTTACTATCTGTAAAAATTGAAGTGTCAAACCCCACATTTCCCAGATCATTTTGCTTCTGACATTTTGGAAGCAAATTGAGTTCACAGCAATCAGATGTGTTCCCCCTCCGTCTGGTAGGTTGAGGTAAAACAAAGGCCATCTTTCTACTTCTAGTCAAACTAACCTGAGAATTTTGGCAACTAGACCCCAAGTTTGGGTCTAGTCACACAAGTTTCATAAGTACAACAGCCAGTAGGGTGGCAGCAGCAGCAGTTTCCTAAATTCTAGCTTGGAACTATGGTGGTATGCCCTTGACATCAACAGCCCAGCGATGGTTCCCTGGCTTCTGTTCCTCCATCCCTTACAAAGAAGTGTTTGTTTGTTTTTGAAAGTTTATTTCTTTATTTTGAGAGGGGGGAGGGGCAGCGAAAGAGGGAGAGAGAGAATCCCAAGCAGTCTCTGAACTGATAGTGCAGAACCTGACATGGAGCTCAAACCCACAAGCTGTGAGATCATGACCTGAGCCAAAACCAAGAGTCAGACACTTAACTGACTGAGCCACCCAAGCACTACCACCCTTACAAAAGAAGTGTTTTTTTTTTGTTTATTATGTAATTACTGATCCAGAACACTGCTTTTATTTCCAATGAAATATCCCAATTTTCCCTTCATGCCTTTTTTATTAAATTATGGGGGAAAATGGAAATAAGATTCTTGTTTATTTTCTAATAGTACTACTGCTCCACTTGTTCCCTTTCTATATGGGTGAAGAAGAACATGCAACTCGCTGAAGACCTCCAGTCAGTAATCCAGAGGCTGTCAGTGTTTGGGCCAATTAAGTCAGTCACCTTCTGTGGACGGCAAAGTGCTAGCATGGTGTTTGAAGACCTGACTTCAGCTTGTAATTCTGTGAATGCTTTTCAAAGCAGGACCACAGGCACAATGTTTCAGTGTTCCTGGCAACAGCGTTTCATGTCAAAAGATGTAAGACTCGCTATGACCCAAAAAAGTTTTTAACTGAAGTTTTTATTGAGATAATTGTACGATTCAAATATATTTGTAAGAAATAACACAGTGTTATCCCATGTACCCTTTACCCAATTTCCCTCTTTGTCACCTCCTCAGAAATTGCAGTGCAGTATTATAAGCAAGATATTGACATTTATACAATTCACTGGTCTTATTCAGATTTCCCCCATTGTACTCATTTGTGCATGTGTCTGTGTCAGTGTGTGTGTTTATACAATGCCTTTTATCACACATGTTGGTTCATTCATCAACCACCAAAGTCAAAATACTGAGTAGTTCTGACATGGATGCCTCATGTTGCCCTTTTACATCACCACCCCTAATCCCTGGAAACTAATATGTCCTACACCCCCAAAGTTTTGTCATTTCAAAAAGTATCATACATGGAATAATACAGCTTGTAATCATTGGGAATTGTTTTTTTTTTTTTTCACTCAGTTTAAGTCTCCTGGAGATGCATCCAAGATGTGTGTATCAATAGTTTGTTTGGTGTTCTTATTGTCGAGAATTATTTCATGGTATAGATGTACCATAGTTTGTTTTGCCACTTACCTATTGAAGGATATGTGGGCTGTTTCCAGTTTGGGGCTGCTACATATAAAGCTACTGTAAACATTCATGTACAGGTTTCTGTGTGAATATAGTTTTCATTTTGCCCAAGAGTCCAATTGTTGTGCTGTATGCTTGTTTACTTTAAAAAAAAATGCCAAACTTGGTCTTTGCAAAGAGTTTGTAAACAAAATTTCTTGCACTAACTCTTTTTCTGCTTGAAATATCTAGGGTAGTGTCTGTGTCCCACTCTACACACTGACTGACACAGCAGTAGAGACAAGACACAAAATCCAGACTCAGGGCTTGTAACCAAAACTGAAAGACTAATGAAATGGTTACTTGTGCGTGAATATGATTGAAAGAGAAGAATTGTAGTAGGGAAAACATACAAGGGAGAAGTGGAGACCATTTTTCCTTTTTACCTTACCTCTACTTCAGGATTTATACCAGTTTTCCAGTTTAGGAAACAAGCAGAATAGAAGTAGTGACTTTTTACATTAGATCTTATAAAATCCAACTCTATTGGAGATGGGACAACTTATGATCTCTGTTTTCCACCATGTTTCTCTTTGGAATAATACTAAATTGTGTCAGTCTCCTTTAGAATTCATGGCAAAAGCAACAGAGTTTTAGAAACAGAACTGGAAGGTGACGAGATAGCTCTGAAGCTTGTAAGGACTTCCTGAAATCTGTCACCTCACTTTGGGATTATTCCATTCTACTGATGAAATCACACTATGGTGATTTTTTGGACTGTGTTCTTAGAAAAGGGAAAGGGTTTCAAAATAACTGAAGACATGTATTTATCATATCCTCACTCTTGTAATTTTCTATCACATAGCTCTCTGTCTTCAGGCAAATGAGTATTAGAAGTATGAGTTCCAGGGGCGCCTGGGTGGCTCAGTCGGTTAAGCGTCCGACTTCAACTCAGGTCATGATCTCGCGGTCCGTGAGTTCGAGCCCTGCGTCAGGCTCTGTGCTGACAGCTCAGAGCCTGGAGCCTGTTTCAGATTCTGTGTCTCCCTCTCTCTCTGACCCTCCCCTGTTCATGCTCTGTCTCTCTCTGTCTCAAAAATAAATAAACCTTAAAAAAAAAAAAGAAGTATGAGTTCTGGGCCCTGGATGTACCTCTGTCTCTAATAGAGCATGTGTGCCTAAACATGTTGTCTCTACCTCCTTTGCTTTTTAATTTCCAATTTTTTTAGTTGGACTAATAGTTTTCAAGCTAGAAGAGCTATTTATTGAGAAAGTTTTCCACTCTGGTAATCTGAGTTTCCTAATTCACGAAACCCCAGGATCAGAGCCTTGGGATCATTGCTGTGCTGTCTAATTAGAATCTCCACTCGATGCATACAACACTGTTTTTCCATTAGTGGCATCAAACCCTGGAGGAAAGTATGTAAAGCTTTAAGTCTTCCTTGGCTTCTATTTTCAGCATTCTCCTCTCTGGATTTGAGAATGCATATGATGTGCTCACTACTCTCTTTATGATATTTCCTAAAGACTTGCTCAATAAAAAGTGGATCTCCAATAACACAAAACACTAAAGATGAGGTAATACATTATTCCTTCAATTAGATGATGGAATAAAACACCTTTGACTGCCCATGGATAATTTCCAGTTCCTGACTACTAGTCTGATCCTTATAATATGTCAAAATTGCCTCAAGGTTAAAATATAGGCCTCATTTTTAATTCTATCTTTTTTTTAATGTTTATTTATTTTTGAGAGAGAGAGAGTGGGGGAGGGGCCAAGACAGAGGGAAACACAGAATCTGAAGCAGGCTCCAGGCCCTGAGCTGTCAGCATAGAGCCCAGTGTGGGGCTTGAACCCATGAACCATGAGATCATGACCTGAGCCGAAGTCGGATGCTTAACCAACTGAGCCATCTAGGTGCCCCTTTAATTCTAAGCATTCTAATTCCAGAGAAACTTTATCCTTTTATACTAACATGTTTAACATATTCAAGATGCTGTCATAAATGTCAAACTCAAACAGAGCCCATTTCAACTAGTAACGGCTTTCCATCTTCCTTCTAGTACCTATATGACTAGTAAAGGGCCTGGCTATGAGCCTAATATATACAGGTAACAGATGAATGCTAGGGATTATACAGTCAAGCACCACAAATCCTATGCATTAGAAAATTTGCTATACCTCCTTAGAGGAATGACAAAGAGAAGGTAAAAAAATTTTTTACAATGTTTATTTTGAGAGAGAGAGAGAGAGAGAGAGAGTGCAAGCAGGGGAGGGGCAGAGAGAGAGGGAGACACAGAATCCGAAGCAGTCTTCCAGGCTCCAAGCTGTCAGCACAGAGCCCAAAGCAGGGCTCAAACTCACGAATTATGAGATCATGACCTGAGCCAAAGTCAGATGGTTAACAGACTGAACCACCTAGGTGTTCCACGGCAAAGAGAATTTTTTATCCTAATGAAGTTTTTTTAATGGTCTCCTCCTTCTCACCAAGAGGGAAATTCTTCAATCTCTGGGAGGCAAGCCTTAAGGATGCCTCACTCTAGGATATAAGGAGGGCTAAAGAGCATCTGGATTCTGTCCCACATTGTGTCCTAATTATTAGTGAGAAGACTCACTGCTGATGTGATAGTAGTTGAGACCATTAAATAATCCTCAGATGCAGATCAGGGGTAATTTGTCCCAAGTTCTCAAAGCAAAGTGTAAGCACCTAAAAAGTCAACTGCTCCTCCAGGAACCTCACTGAAGAGCAGTAAGCACTGGTAAGGACATAGCCTTCAGCTGCCAGCAAGCAGTGGAGATAGTTGAGGCAAAATCAGTATCATCTGTGGTCTTGGCATGATGAGTATGGCAGCAGGTAATCATTATGGCAGAGATTATGGTTTGACTTCAAACATACAAAGTATTCAGCAAGTGTTCAGGGAAAGGAGCACCAGGAGGTGCATGTTGATTAATCTGAATCATCATAATTCCATTCTTAGTTAATTCCATAGTTAGTGAAGGATTGGCACAGGCAAGTAATACAACTCTACCCAACAAGATGTGATGGGTATAATTGTTCTGCTGTTGAGTCCCCCTCTCCCCACCTCCATGGGAGATATCCTCAGGTTAGTATTGGTGGTATTCTACCTTTCCTGGAAGAGACCCAACCAAATCTTGCCTGATTACTGCACGCAACAAACTGCAATTTGTTGTGTGTGTCAGTAGTTTGAGCAGGGTTCTTCTGGGCAGTCCTGCTCTTTGTGATATCATCTGGGGTCACTCACTGGTGTTGAGATGACAGCTAGTATGGCCTAAAGGGGACAAAAAGTCTTCACTCACAGTCTGGTGCCTTCTCAGGGAAGGCTGGAAGGCTGACATCAGCAGAGAGTTCAGATAGCCAGGACATTCTCTGCATCTGGCCTCTCTATGTGGTCTCTATACATGGTTCTTCCAACATGGTAAACATCCTACATAGTGGTTCAGGTCTAACAAGAGTATGGGTTCTAAAAGACCTAGGAAGAAACCTCAAGACTCATTTTGATGGCCTTGAAGTCTCAGAATATCGTTTCTATCACATTCTATTGGTCAAAGCAAAACAACTGAGTAAGCCCAGCCCAGAGTCAAGTGAAGGGAGTTAGATTCCACCTCTTGATGTGAGAAGCAGCATGAATGTGCAAAGAGGAATTGATGGCAGCCCTCTTTGGAAACTGTCCACTTCAGGTCATTCTTGGACCATTCAATTCACATCCCTCTCTCAGGCAAAATACACTCACTCCATGTGTTAGTTTTATATTGCCATGTAGCAAATTAACACAAACTTAGCTCTGAAAACAATACACATTTACTATCTCACAGCTTCTGTGCTTAGGAGTCTGTGACCAACTTGCCTGGGTTCTCTGCTCAGGGTCTCACATGACTGTAACCAAGGTGTCAACTGGACCATGTTATCATCTGGAGGGTTGACAGGGGAAGAAACTGCTTCCAAGTGTTTTAGGTGGGTGGCAGAATTCATTTACTTGTGATGCATGACTGACAACCCTGGTTTTTTTCTGGCTGTCAGAAGAAGCCAACCTCAATCCTGAGAGATATCCTGCAGTTCCTTGCTTTGTGGGCTTCCTCAGTGAGACTGCTCACTTCTTTAAGCCAGCAAGAAGAACCTCTCACTTCAGTATGCTACAATGGAGTCTTATTTATACATAACCTAAACATAACCTAAACATCTCATCACCTTTGCCATATTCTGTTGATTAGAAGCAAGTCACTGATCCCACCCTCACTCAAGGGAAGGGAATTCCATGAAGTCATAAATATCGGGAGATGGACATTATTGACCACAGTGTCTGTCTACAACCCTCTCTCCTTGGAGGCCCCAAAATTTGGTGTCTTAAACAAAAAAGTTATTATTTGCTTTTGAATGGGCTCTGATGGAAAGTTTTTACTTAAGATCACTTTTCTGGTTGCAGTCAAATGGCATCTGGGACTGGAATCATCTGAAGGCCTAATGGTCTAGAAGTCCAAGATGCCTTCTTCAATCACGTGTTTCATGCCTGGTTGGGGTAACTAGCATGCTAGAGTCTGGCTGGGCATTTCTGTCTCTCCATGTAGCCTCTCTATGTGGCTACCTTGAGCTTCCTCACACTGTGAGAGTCTCAGAGTAGTCAGACTCATTGCATGGCAGCTAGTTTCACAAAAGTGAACATTTCAAGAATCCCATGCAGAAGCTGCAAGGTTTTGTATGATGTAGGCTCATGCAGGAGCCATGCAGGGTAACTTCTGTCACATTCTATTGAAGAAAAGCAAGCTGTAAGAGTTATAAGGCCAGTCCAGATTCAAGGGGTAGGGACTACACCAGAGCATGAATACTCAGAGTCATGGCTCAGTCAGAGAACCATTTGTAGAGACTAACTATTAAAACCTAAAATATGGCAACCTGGAAAATCAGCATAATTACTTTACATTGTTTCAAAAACTTTCTTTCACAGGCATATCACCTACATCCTGTCCAGATTCCAGATATAATTTTGACTAAACAACCAATGCCATGTAGATGCATTATCCTCTAGTTATTTAATGACCAGGCATCAAACACACATAGTCACCCTGAAACTGTCTAACTATGGCAAGCTATGGATATGCCATCATCCATTATCTTGGATAGCTTGATGGAGTCTTATACAAGACTAAGACATCAGAAAGATCCGCTGAGAACTTCTGGAAAGGGTTTTCCTCATGAAAAGAAATAGGTGAGGAAAAACTCATCTTTCTGCTTTTGAGGATTGTGACGTGAAGGCTTGATGCCTAGAGTTGCAGTAGCTATCTTGTGATTATGAAAAGGAAGTCAAAATTGTAGAGAAGCAACTGAAAACTGCTGAGCAACTGTAGTAACCAATCCTGAAACTTCTTAGCTCCAGGCTTCTTGTTATGTGAGATGGAAAGTTCCTTATCCTATAAACTACTTTACATGAGTGTTCTGTTACTTACAACTCAATGTATTCTTATTAATGCATATCTCCAGGCCACCAAATAGTGGAAAGGAAAGGAATATAGTGCAGAAAAAATTTAATGGCCACTAGGGCATACTGCCAAAGAAAGTTGAGCCTTTGGAGCTCACTGGTTGGGAACCTACCCATTTGACTATTCTTCCTGAGGCAGTGTCCTGAGAGAACAAGTTTGTTGTCTTGTTTCCTTAGAGATTTTTTTAACCCTTTCTAATCCTTAATTATTCTCCCCTTTCTAAGGCTGGCTTCATGTTGGAAAAGCAAGATTATATTTTAGGAAATGTATCCTTAATTATAAAAAACCTGGTGTTGCCTCCAACTGTTCCACAGATAATTACTAACTCCAGAATTAGAATCAAATGACCTTTTGTGGCCAGAATATCAGTCTCTTAGCACCTTAACCAAGTACCACACACTTGGTGGCCTAACACAAATTTATTTTCTCACAGTTCTAGAGGCTATAAGTATGAAATTAAGATGTCATCATAGCCATGTTTTCTCTGAAGGCTCTAGGTGAGGATCTTCCCTTGCCTCTGCCTAGCTTCTGATAGTTACCAGCAATCCTTGGGGTTCCTTGGCTTGAAGATAGAGTACTCCAGTGTCTGCCTCTACAATCACTTGATGTTCTCCCTGTGTGTGTCTGTGTCCAGATTTCTTTCTTTCTTTTTTTTTAAGGACAGTTATACTGGATTTAGGGTCTATTCGATTCCAGTTTGAACTCATCTTAACTGAATTATATCTGCAAAGACCCTGCTACCAAATAAAGTCACAGTCCCAGGACCTTTGAACATGTCTTTTGAGGGGGTGCAATTAAATCCACAAAAAGTACTGGTGATGAGTCTATTAAAGAACTCATGTGATACTGAACATCATCCTTAATTGGAAGATTCTAATGAAGTGTTGGCAGCACAAAAGATAACAGCATAAGGGCAGATTTAGAACAACTGAAATTATTTTATTTTTTTATATAAAGCTTGTCTATTTATTTATTTATTTATTTATTTATTTATTTATTTATTTATTTTGTGAGAAAGAGACAGACAGAGACAGAGCTGGGGATAGGCAGAGGGAGGGAGAGAGAGGGAATCCAAGCAGACTCCACACCGGTGTGAAGCCTGATGCAGGTTCAATCTCCTGAACCATGAGATCATGACCTGAGCCAAAATCAAGAGTCAGATGCACTTAACTGACTGAGCCACTCAGGTGCCTCTGGAAAAGGTGAATTTAAATAGCAAGATGATTGGATGGTGAGGAAGGAGAATGTAAAAGAGTCTGGGTAAAGTTATCTGAAGAAATAGAATTCTCTTGGGTGGCCAGAAAAACCATGTGGGAAACAATAAAGTCTTTCATTTATCCAGCATTTACAACTTGGCAGCCATGAATGAAACACTGCATGTATTGTTTCATTATTTCTCATAACTCCTAAAAGTAAGAAGTATCTCCATTTTCTAGAAAAGGAAGTTGGAGCATAAGGAAGTTAAATAAATTGCTTGAAGTTTACTTAGTAAATAAAGTCAGGACCAGGAATAAAATTCAGTTTTGTTTGACTGCAAAGTCCATGCTCTTTCCAGTCACAGAAGTCATCCTGCACTGAGTCAACAAATACTTATTGCATGCCTACCATATGTCACATACTGGACCAGAGAGTAGGTGCCAATACATGCTGCCAAACTGCCTTCAATAAAAGTAATCATTGTTTACATTTCCACTCACAGTGCATAAAAGTATTTGATTCTCCAGTCCCTTCCCCAAACTGAATATTCAATCTGGAATTCTTCAAAATTTGATAGTATCAGCAGTACCTTGTCTTAATTTGCATGTTTTTGAGTATTAGTGAAGTTAAACATCTCTTCAAATGATTGTTTTACCATTTTTATTCATTTTTCTCTAAATCACCTTGTCATATATTTTGTCCATCCATTTCCTATTGGGTTTATCTTCTTACAGACTTATGAAAGATATTTATGTATGCTAGATAGTAATGATCTGTTAATTTATTTTTTTTAAAGTTTATTTATTTATTTTGAGAGAGACAGAGACAGTGTGAGTGGGGGAGGGGCAGAGAGAGAGGGAGAGAGAGAATCCCAAGCAGGCTCCGTGCTGCCAGCGCAGAGCCGGACATGGGGCTTGAACTCATGAAACTGCAAGATCGTGACCTGAGCTGAAAGTAAGACTTGGTTTCTTAACCGATTGAGCCACCCAGGAGCCCCAAGTTCTGTTATTTTATATATTATAAATATATTACTTTCATGACTTTCAGGAGATGAAAATTATTGACCCTAAGGTCTGTCCCTAGGGTCCATTTCTTTTCATTTCCCTTTATTTTTAGTAAGTAACTTATGCAAGTATTCTTCACAGTAAGATTATAGAACTGTTCTGCTATTTTTTCTGTTTACATTGTTATATAAAATGTAATAAAATACATTTTTTCTCAAACAGATAGCCAATTATCTCAAAACCATCTATTGATAGTCTATTTTTCCTTTGTTATATCTTAAATTACAATTTAGACATGATTCTTATACTAGAATCTCATTTGTTTTGTTGATTTAATTATCTATTCCTTTTTCAATGCCAAACTCTTTTAATATAATAGCTTTATATGTCATAATATTTTTCTCTTTATGAGTCTTTGTTTTCAAAATTTCTTTTTTAGTTCCACACATTTTCTCTTCCTGGAAAATATCAGAATCCTTTGTCAAATTCTTTCCACTGAGACTTCTAGGGGGAATACCATTAAATTTATAGATTAATATAAAATATTTATTTCTTTATAATATTGTTTCCTACCCTTTAACTTAGGACTTTAAAGTTTTAAGGGTTTTGTCACATAGTTCAGATACTCTTCTTATTAGATTCATACCAAGGTTTTATAATTTATGTAGTTATTCTCACTGGGAGTTTATTTTTCCTGATATTTTCTAATTGGATACTGCTTAAAAAATAGAAAACCAAGACACAATCAATTTCTATATCTTGATTTATTTTCTTCACACTATAGGGTTTCACCATAATCTGTTCTTCTCTACATAGTCATACATCTATATGAAAATAGGAAGAGTAAATGCAAATGTCAAGGGATTATGAAAGGGAAAAAGTCCAAATTATCTTGGGCCCTAATAGTCCCAATAATGCTAGTGTAGGCAAAGATCTACCATATTAAGGCAGTTTTATGATTGAGAGCCTTGGTAAAGGGAGCATGCCAGCCACATAATGAAGCCTGTAGGGTACATATATCTGCTATTTTCTCACTCTTATAAGTAGCTGACAAATGCAGGTAGAACAAAAAGACAAACAGCTTTCCCACCAGTGATTAAAAATCCAGCGTGTTTTGGGATGGCATGAAGCCTTGGGATTCTAGATATCTTTATGTAATGAATGGAGTCCAAATGAAAAGGTTAGAGCCCCTACTCATGCATGGAATCAATGCACAAGAGAATAAAAAGCAGAGTCGTTATGTGCTGCTAGAGCCTGGCTCTCATACCTGTACGAACATGGGTTGAGCTTGGATAAGACTATCCTAAGAAGGCCCAGGAAATAAACCGTCCCCACTGCATCAAAACCGGGATTGATGGAAACTATCAGTCAGTCAAAATATTTGTTGAACACTCGCTGTATGCCTAACTAATGGTAAAGAAAACCACATCTGAGAAGGCTTGGTGAAAACTCTAGAGGTAAGACCATTTACCTATCTCATCACTCTTCAAGCCAACTTCTCTCCTCCAAGGTAATACAGAACAGAACCTTTAGTAGGATGACAAAAGTTCTGTCCTTTCTCTTTTTTCATACCACCTGAAAAGAACCTCAAGATGGTGAGTGGAGAGAGCAGAAATGGAAGGAGGACAAAAGAGGGAGGTGGGTTGAGGTGGGTGGAAGATGAAGGTGGGAGGAAGGTAGTGATAGGAGTCAGACCTCCAAAATGTAAAAACAAATATATATGTTGTATGCTTTTCTGGAGGAAATGTAAGATACACATACAGTCACAATTTTGGACCTGTTTCTTCCAAGTCTTAGGAGATATTGGGTTTATCTTTGGAGGACTTCATACATTCCCATAATTTGGATAAGGATCCTGACTTGCAAGGGCTACATACAGAAGGATCTTGTGTCTGCCCCCAAAAATAAAACACTGATGTGCTTTAGAATTGTAGGTCATGTTTTATTCAGGACATCAGAAGTAAAATACTTGAAATAAGAGGAGTTACAAAGGCAGTCACTCTCCCTACCTCTGAGAGAAGCCACAGGTGAATGAGGTGTGATATGGGAAAAAGCAGAGATATCCCTTACTTATCCTGGCACTAGCTCCTCATTGAAAGGGAGAAACACTTCTAAGTGTGAGAGTTGGTGAAGCTATTCAAATAATTCCTCACCTAGTGTCCTCATCAACACTCTCCCAAGTTCAAAGAAAAAGCTGACAGTAAGAATTTAAAGGACAATACCCATCCAAGAGATCCAAATAAAAAGGCACCTCATAAATTTTAAAAACAATAATAAAAATTAAAAATAACAAGTTTAAAAAAGGAACCTCATACTGAAGATACAATAGTGCATTCGCAAGAACAGCAGCGACCACAGTGAGATTAGCAACAGCAACATCAATTACAGCAGTAATAATGACAAAAAGTAGACTGGTGACCTCTATCAGAAATGGACAGATCCAGCATGCAGCAAATCAGTAAGGACATAGTTGAGCTCAACAACGCCATCAATTAATTGGATATAATTGACATTTATAGATTACTTCATCCAACAACAGAAGAATGTACATTCTTTCCCAGTTCACGTGAAACATTCACCAACATAGAGTATATTCTGTGCCATAAAACACACCTTAGCAAAGGTAAAACAGTAGAAGTCATGCAATGTCTGCTTTCAGAGCACAATAGAATTAAGCAAGAAATCAATAACAGAAACAACTGGAAAATCCTAAAACATGTGGAGATTAAGCAACACACTTCTAAAGAACACATGGGTCATGGATATTAAAAGCATAATAAAGAGTACTATGTACAAGTCTATTTCAAAAAATTTGGCAACCAGATGAAATGAACCAATTCCCTGAAAGTCAAAATCTGCCAAAACTTATACAATAATAGATAGTCATTTTAAATAGGTTTATATTTATTAAAGAAATTGAATCAATAATAAATAAGCTTCCAAAACAGACCCAGGGGGGTTCACTGGTGAGTTCTACCAAACATTTAAAGAAGAAATTATACCAATTCTCTACAATCTCTTTCAGAGGATAGAAACAGAGGGAATACTTCCTAACTCATTCTATGAGGCCAACATTATTCTAACCAAAATTTGCAAAGATATTACAAGGGAGAAAAAAAATACAAAGCAATACTTTTCATGGACAGGGATGTAAAAACCCTCAACAAAATATTAACAAACAGAATGTAACAGTGTATAAAAAGAATGATATACCACAACCAAGTGTCATTTATCTTAAGTATGTAAGCCTGGCTTGGCACTTGAAAACCAAATTAATGTAACCCATCACCTCAGCAGGCTGAAAAAGAAAAATCACATGATTATATCAATAGATACAGAAAAATCATTTATAATAATCCAAGCTAATGCAATAGGACAAGGAAAAGAAACAGAATGTAAACTGATTGGGAAAGAAGATGTAAAACTGTCCTCGTTCATAGGTAACATAATTATCTATGTCGAAAATCCAAAAAAAATTGACCAAAAAAAAAAAAAAAAAAAAGCAAACACAAAAATATCCTGGCACTAATAATCAATTATAACAATATTGCAGAATACAAAATTAGTATCCAAAATATTAGGAAATAGAAATATGTTTTTCTATATACTAGCAATGGATAAGTATAATTTGGAGTTAAAAACACAATACTATTTACATTAACACCCCCTAACATGAAATACTTAGGTATAAATCTATCCAAATGTGTGTAAAATATATGTAAGGATAACTATAAAACTCTGACGGAAGAAGTCAAAGAAGAGCTAAATAAATGACATGTATTCCATTATCATGGATAGGAAGACTCAATATTGCCAAAATGTCTGTTCTCCCTACTTGGTCCATAGATTCAATGCAATCCCAATCAAAATCCCAGCGAGTTATTTTGCTGATATTGACAAATCAATTCTAAAGTTCATATGGACAGGGTGCCTGGGTAGTTCAGTCAGTTAAGCATCCAGCTCTTGATTTTGGCTCAGGTCATAATCTCTTGGGTTTGTGGGTTCAAGCCAGGTGGAGCCTGCTTGGGATTCTCTCTCCCTCTCTCTCTCTGCCCCTCCCATGCTTTTGCACTCTGTCTTTCTCTTTCAGAAATAAATAAATAAACATTAAAAACAATAAAGTTCGTATGGAGAGACAAAATACCCAAAACAGCCAACACAATATTGAAGTAGAAAAATAAAGTTGGAAGACTAACACTATCTGACTTCAAGACTTACTTCAAAGCTACAGTAATCAAGACAGGGTGGTATTGGAAAAAGAAGAAACAAAAGATCAATGGAACAGAATAGAAAGCGCAGAAATAGATCACATTAATAGAGTCAACTGATCTTTCACAGAAGAGTGAAGACAATGCAGTGAAGCAAAGACTATTTGTCTTTTCAACAAATGGTGCTGGAACAGCTGCAGATTCACTTGCAAAAAGAAAGAAAGAAAGAAAGAAAGAAAGAAAGAAAGAAAGAAAGAAAGAAAGAAAGAAAGAAAGAAAGAAAGAAACCTAAACACAGTCTTTATACCCTTCCACAAAATTAACTCAAATAGTGTATTGATCCCTAAATCTAAAATGAAAAACTATAAAACTCCTAGATGATGATGTAGGAGAAAACCTACATTATCTACTATCTAGCCCTGTGCGTGGTGATGACTTTTTAGATACAACACTGAAGGCACAATTCATGAAAGAAATAATTGATAAGCTGGACTTCATTAATATTAAAAACTTCTCTGTGAAAGATAATGTCAAGAGAATGAGAAGACAAGCTGCAGACTAGGAGAAAATATTTACAAAAGACATATTTGATTAAGGACTGTTTTCCAAAATATACAAAGAACTCTTTAGACATTAACAATAAGAAAACACAACCCACTTAATGAATAAGCCAAAGATTGGGACGCCTGGGTAGCTCAGTCAAACATCAGACTTCGGCTCAGGTTATGATCTCATGGTTCATGGGTTTGAGCCCCATGTCGGGCTCTGTGCTAATAGCTCAGAGCCTGGAGCCTGCTTCAGACTCTGTGTCTCCCTCTCTCTCTGCCCCTCCCCTGTTCATGCTCTGTGTCTCTCTCTCAAAAATAAGCAATCATTTAAAAAAAATTTTTAAAAGAATAAGCCAAATATCTTAACATACAGGTCACCAAAAATACAAATCACAAATATATATATGAAGATATGTTCTACATTATAGGTCACTGTGGAAATGCAAATTAAAACAACAATGAGATACCACTATACATCTGTTAGAATGGCCCAAATTCAGAACACTGACAATACCAAATGCTGATGAGGATGTGGAGCAACAGGAACTGTCATTCATTCCTGATGGGAATGCGAAATAGTACAACCACTTTGGAAGACCATTTTGCCATTTTTTACAAAACTATATTAACTCTTACCAGCATTCACATTCATTGCTATTTACCCAAACGAGTTGAAAATTTATGTTCACACAAAAACTATACATGGATGTTTACAGCAACTTTATTCATAATTGCCAAAGATTGGAAGGAATCGAAATGTCCTTCAGTAAGTGAATGGATAAACTGTGTTTATCCACAGAAAATACAGTATTATTTATTGCTAAAACAAAATGAACTATCAAGTCATGAAAAGGCAGAGAAATCTTTTTTTTTTTTTAATTCATGGAACGCTTCACAAATTTGCGTGTCATCCTTGCACAGGGGCCACGTTAATCTTCTCTGTATCATTCTAATTTTAGTATATGTGCTGCCGAAGTGAGCACCAAAGAGGAATCTTATTAAAGAAATGGAGTAATGGATGTTAGTAAGTGAAAGAAGACAATCTGAAATGACTACATATTATATTATTCCAACTATATGATATTCTGGAAAAGGCAAAATTGTGGTGACAGTAAAAAGATCAGTGTTGCCAAGTATTGTAAGGAGAGGGGTAAATAGGCAGAGCACAGAAGATTTTGGCGGTGGTGAAACTACTCTATGTGATACTATAATGGTCGATATGTCATTAAACATCTGTCTAACCCCACAGAATATACAACACATTCATTACATTAGAGTGACCCCTAATGTAAACTATGGACTTGGTTTGATTATGATATGTCAGTGTAGGTTCTCATTGATTGTAACAAATACACCACTCTGGGGGGAGGGGAGTGGGGGTGCTGGCAATGTGGTAAGGTATGCATGTGAGAGCAGAAAGTATATGGGAAATCTCTATATCATCCTCTCAATTTTTCTATGAACTTAAAAGTTGTCTTAAAAAAAGACTATGCTGATCCCAATAGTGGCAGAGATGGCAACTGTCCCCCAAAGTCTCTAAGTGGCAGAAGAACACCTCTGACCATGGGGGAAAAAATAGAGGCTGCCAAAAACAATTCATGAATCAGAGAATACTCTGAACCCTCTAGAACCCTCTAGAACCCTCTTAGAGAAAGGAGAGTGACAAGGAAATTTGGGATCCCATTGCTGCTGTTGGATGGGAGCCAAGGGCAAGAAGTCACACTGATATTATTGTCTTGTTGCTGTTGTTATTGTTAACCCCAAGTGTTAACTACCATCCACCCCTGGCTGTGTAGCCTAAGAAAGCAAAAGCTACACGCAAGGAACACTTGTCACTTAGGAAAAATAAGATTTCAATGGCTTAACAGATGTAGAAGTATTGGCCATGAATGAATACTTGTTGGGATTGGCAAACGAGTACATGAAAATTTATTAAAATTATTTTGTGTATTTTTGTAGATGGTGAAATTCTCCATACTGAAAACAACAACAATAAACAATTCCTCTGACATGGTGATAATTGTTATGTTGGAATGGCCTAGCTATGCCCTCTAAGCTTCCAGCCTTTGCTACTGATGGAGCACTCAAATAACGGTGACAACTGATTGAAAGTCTAATGCAGGACATTATGTCCACATTGGTGCACAGCACAACCCCCTTTTAGGAAGCTCTTAGAGAATTTGACTCAGTTCTGAAACCTAGTGGTTTACTACCACCCTCCTCCTTATTTGGAGAGAGCTGGCCTAGAATGGAGGCCTGTCTGACATGCATCCAGGGGTTAGTTGCAAAGCTGGAACCAAGAAATGATGGTGGATCCCTCTGCTGCCTTGAGAAGGTGTGTTCATCACTTTCTCTGCCAGGTGTGTTCATCATATGGGAGCTGGAAACAGACAAGACCCCACAGAGCCCAAGAACAGAGCGAAAGAAGTGAGAAGCCTGATTCTTGCTTTTAGCCACAGTAACCCAGCAACTCATCACCAATCATGATCATACTCATTGCACCTCCTCCCTTGGCATGGAGTGAAAAAAGAGGTAGAAGTACAAGTCAAAGGTTTCCTTCCAACATTTCTCCAAGGAGGAGAAGGGATAAGACAGAGGCTTGGACTAAAATTCTGTCCATCACTTGGGTAGAGACAGAAACATTGGACAATTACTTTACCTAACAAGAAATACCATCAGAAAAAAACATGGTCTTAGTAGGAAGCAGCTTAAGAGAGCAAAATGTATTCTATGAGGATGCAGAATATCTGAGATTGCAACCCTGCCTGGTTCTATAATCTAAGGAAAATTTCTGGTCCTCAATTGCTTTATAATTCAATAGAGAGGATTTTCTTCCCTTCCCCTTCCAGTCCTCCCTGCCCCTTTTTTTATGTTTATTAACTTATTTTGAGAGGCAGGAGCAGAGAGAGAGGGAGAGAATCCTAAGCAGGCTCCACTCTGTCTGAGCAGGGCCTGACATGGGCTTGATCCCAGGAACTGTGAGATTATGACTTTAGCAGAAATCAAGAGCCAGATGCCTAAACAAGTGAGCCACCCAGGTGCTCCCCTCCTTCTATTTTACAAGCACAGGGACTAAGACACAGGGCTTGCCCTCAAGGAGCTGAAGTCTTAAGGGGCTGGGAAAAAATCACTGTTTTAGGTCTATTCTAAAATCTGTGATTATTAAAAAGTATGGTCTACTTTTTGATAAAGCCAGTTTCCCTTTCAGTTATAATTAATGTTGGGAGAAAGAATTTCCTATCCCCTTCAGTGTCCTTCTATAGTCTGACTAAGAACCAAATTGACAAAAGACAGATTAATCAGAGAAAATCAAATGTAATTTCATGCATACGGGGAATCCACACATGGAAATTCCAGACAGTCAGGCAAAGTGAGGTTTTTATGTCATTCTGAACTAAGGAGAAAGAGGTAAGGAGAATAAGGGACTTCAAGGGGAAGAAATGCAATTCACAGAGAGATGTAAAAGAGTAAATGTTTTGTAAACAAATGATTGCTAGGCTATTCAGAAACAATAGGACACAGAAGACAGGGATCAAACTGACTGCCCTGGGTTCCTCCCTGTCCACCATACCTAGTTCATAGTATAATATAGTTACCTACAGTGATAGCACTCTTCCTGGAGTTGACCCTCTATCTAAATTCTTTTTAGACAGTTGTGGAGGACAAAAAGAGCTTTTCCTGAATCTACTGGGTTTTGATTTCTTTTTAATTCAAAATAATCTTTATGTCAAAGTGGTCCCCACATTAGCATGAATTCAGATCAACCAAGGCATAAATTGGACCAAACATTAATACTGTGTGTTGAAATCCTAAAATAAGAATGTTACTGGAACTTTCCCTTATATATCTTCCAAGTCAATTCTGACAAAATCGAAAAACTCATCAATACTGTATTTAAACAACAGGATTTCAAATAATAACTGTAGTGAATAATAAATCTGACCTAAAATATGAAAAATGGATACTTTAATAATGTCTTTATTTTGTGTTTCTGGTTAATGTGTGCAATTTTGTGATTTATAATAAATACATATCTGGTCATTGACCAAAATATATTTCTCATATATATTTGGTCTTGGTTCCATGGTTCCTGGCTCAAAGCTCCTAAAACCATTGCAATTTCTCGAACAATAAGAGCAATGGGAGTATCTTTTCTCATAATATTTGGTCTCTTGTCTTTTGTTCTTGAAATCCACTTCTGAGCCATAAAATTGAAATGGGTTATTTTGTTATTTATAACAAGCCCCTTGCCACCACAACAGAGTTTATGTTGATGACGTGACTTTGGAAATTACCTAAGGATGACGACTGGTTGCCAGTGGAACCAATCTGAATAGAGGGTTGGAACTTTCAGTCCGACCCCTTGATTTCCAGGGAGAGGAGCAGGGCTGGAGATTGAATCAATCACCAATGGTGAATAATTTAATCAATATGCCTATGTAATGAAGCCTCCATAAAAACCTAAAAGGATGGGTTCAGAGAGCTTCCAAGTTGGTGAACACATGGGAATTCAGGGAGAGTGATGCATTTGCAGAGAGCATGAAAGATCTCCATACTTTGCCCTATGCATCTCTTCCATCAGGCTTTTCCCGAGTTATATCCTTTTATAACAAATCAGCAATCTAGTAAATAAAATGTTTTCATGAGTTCTGTGAACTGCTCTAGCAAACTGATCAAATCCAAGTTGGGGATCACTGAAACCCCTAATCTATACCAGGTTGGTCAAAAGCACAGGTGAAAACCTGGATTTATGACTTATATCAGAAGTCCATAGAGAGGACTGAACCCTTAACCTATGAGATCTGACGCAATCTTCAGACAGACAGGGTCAGAATGGAGTTGAATTATAGGAATCATGGGTGTGTATCCCCAAGTTGCGTGGTGGTGTGGAAAAAGGCCACTACTTCTACACATTGGAATTGGCGACCAGAACCTCTAGTTGGTGTCAGAGAAATGGGGTTTGCTAGAACAGCCCAGGTACACAGAAACTTGTGGTTTGTTGAGAGAAAAGATAAAGATCATGGGATGAGGAATCTTTGAGCCATTCTAGCAAACTAATCAAACCCAAGGATGGGATCATGGTAATTTCCAATCTATACCAAATCAGTCAGAGGCACAGGTAACAAAACAGGGCTTATATTTGGCATTTGAAGTGGAGGGCAGTCTTGTGGGACTGAGCCCTTAACCTGTGGAATCTGATGCTATCTCTTGGTAATTAGTATCAGAACTGAGTTGAATTGTAGGACCACCAACGGTGTCAGAGAATTGTTCCATATTGGTGTGGGGAATCCCCCAATCCTCCCATCCCCACAACACACACACACACACACACACACACACACATTGAAATTGGGTCCAGATCTTTTAATGTATCATCTAAGAATGGTTATTACAACTTGTAAAAAGCTGCTGCCCATATTTTAAAAATCTCTGAAAAAATTTGCATAAAGGGCTAATTCATGGGTCTGAGGGTGATGAGAATAAGTAAAAGGAAAAAGTTAGAAAGGATTTACTAAAAATAGCATGCATTCCACTCTGTTACACTGGGAATTCCATATATGCAAAGTTCATATGAACTTTGGAATCAAGAGTAAACCTTTGATAGTGTTTGGAAAAAAAAGAGAGAAAAAAAAACATGAAATAGCAAAATGGAGAGAATTCAAAGTGAATGGAAACTCTTGGTCAGTTAAAAAATTTCACACCTCCCCAACTGTCTTTTTCTGCCTCTTGATTCAAAGCTTTAAGGCATGTAAACACCAGAAATTAGTGTTTCCTGCAAAAGCTTTCTTGGATTATACTAAATCAAAACAGAATTCTTAATGAACTAAGAAACTATTGAGAAAGTAGAGCACCTCTGAAGTTACCAGCTCTTCAAAAGCAGGACTGCACATTTTACTTCTTTGAACACACCCAGAACAGATTGAAAGGATATTCAATAAATGCTTACTGAATTGAATCTTGATGAGAAACAGACAATGCTTCTAACTATTAGTTCTATTTTATGGGGGTAGCTTAAAAATTAATCCATTTAGATTATGACATTCCAGGTCAAGAATGTTCTACTTCCTTCTTTCTCACTGTTTGTGAAAGCCTTTCCAGCTTACTGTATTCAGTATTCCTGTCTGCAAAAAACAGAGACTAGCAGCCAAAATTATCATGAAAAATTGAAGGAAAAAACAAGTGCTCCTATTAAAAGTTTAAAAAAAAATCTTTTTGTCAAGAAGAAAAACTGTTTTTAGTGTTGTCCTCAAGTCTAATAGAGGGCTTTGAGAAAAATGTTGGGCCATATTCTTTTTTCTGAAGTCCAAGAAAGGCAAAGGGACCTAAATTTAAACTTTGATTGAACATCTTGATTATCAAATATTCACTCAGAAAATATTTATATGTACTGTGATAACTTGTTGTTAATGCTGACTTACCAGCATTGACAGTTGCTGGAGTGAGCTACTAATGGAAGTAGCATAATACGAATCATTATAGATCTTTGTTGAGAAGTGAGACACTATCCTGAGGATTAACAGGAAAATAGGAAATTGAACTAGGTAAAACTCAAGGTGCCCCCTATCTCTTTAACTCTTACTCCATACTTATCATAAATCAAGGTGGGAAAATCCCAAGCATTCTGGTTTATAAGCTATTAAAAAATCATAGAGTTTGACAGGGCCAAACAAAGCCATGGCAATCATTTTGTTACTTGACCTTCCAGTAATGAAATTAAGTAAAATCAGACCAGGCATTTCGTGAAGAAAAACATAATTTGGTTTAGTGAATCAACGATTAGCTGTAACTCCACAATCATAATGGACTTAATGGTGAACATTTTCTGCCACTTAACACCCCGTGGTGTAGATTGAGTGCAATCAATTGTAGAGCAACTATAAAACTCTGGTTGAGAGACATTGCTAGACCCAGTGTCTTCTTTAAGTATCACTAGATGTTTAGATTCTTCCAGAGACCCCACATAAATCACCAGAATGTACCTGGAGGACCATTCTCAGGAATGAATCTAGGAATTATACAAGGTAGGTATAAATATTCTTTATCCTTTATGCCATTCTGAATTGGAATGACAAAACTAAGAGCTAAAAACAAACAAAAATGACATCCAAAGGTAAAATTAGAAATTGAATCTAATGAGGCAAGATGAAAATTATAGTGGAGAGGAAATTTGAAAAGAGTGATGTGTCTTATTTTCCATTATAAGGAGCCACACTGTATTATTGACATTTCGGGAAGGATAATTCATCATTTGGTTGTACTGTCTATGCATCATAAGATATTTAGCATTCTTCCTGGCCTCCTGATCCCTGGTTGTTGTGACACCTGCAATACCCTGTTTTGGTTAGGATTCTCTTGTAAGCAGATAGTGACACAGGATTTGAATCCAAGTAATTTACTTGGGAGGTGCAAGAAATACTAGCAAGGGAATGAGAAAATGATACAAACAATGAAGGAAAACCAAAAAGTGTATGTTATCAAACTAGCTACTGCTGTGGATGACTGAGTATAATCATGTAGGATAACTTGGAAATAGTATAGAAAGCACCTTGTAGTTATCTCACCAGGGCAAGGAAGCAGAGGTATCTATACTCCAATTTATGTTAGTCTTGTTCAAAGTATACTGGTATGCTTGGGGTGTAGAATATTTCTTCAAAAACTGATGGAGTTGGAAGGGCTGGGGTGTACTGAAATGTTAAGTCCCAAGGGATATAGGCAGAGAACCAACAATATCTGCTACACAGTCCATTTATTTCCAAATGTCCTTCTGGAGGCCAGTACCAAACCTAGTTTAGTCTTCTCCCAAAAAGACTACTTCTTCAGTCTATCAAGTGTCACTGAAGAATTTTAGAATGTGAAGCATTAATGATCATATTTGCCTTTTTAGTGGCATACTCATTTGGTTATAGAATGAATTCATGATTAAAGTCAAAAAGCCTGTTAAGAAAATGTTGCTGTGGTGAGAGGAATCCAAAAAGAAAACTAATGGTAAGGCAATATGTTAGATAACAACAGGAAAACTAGACAAATAGAATGAGAAGGGGATAGAGCGTTTCAGGAGGTTGAGGTAGAGGGCTATAATTCTAAATTTTATGATGATGAAAGATCTCACTGTGAAGGTGACATTTTTAACAGAAATTTTAAGGAAGTAATGGAGTAAGTCATAAGGATATCTGGAGGGGAAGTGCTCAAGGTAGAGGGAAAGCAAAGGCAAAACTCTGAGTTGAGCACATGCTTGGATTCCCAGAGAACAGAAAAGAAGCCAGAAAAACTGGAGCACTATGAGCTGGTGAGGGGAAGAGGAGTGTGAAGATTACTGTGGTGGACAGTCTCCACGATGTCCCCAAAGATCCCCAACTCCTAAGATTCCCTCCTTTTTGTGATTGCTTCCTTTGAGTATGGCTACACATATGAACTTACTTCTACCAAATAGAAAATGGTACAAGGGGTGGGATGTGACTTCTGAGACTATGGCTTCCATCTTGCATATTCTCTCACTCTTTGTCTTTGTGTGTCTCGAATCATTTGTACTCTAGGAAAGCAGCTTCCATGCTGAGTGCAGTCTCTGGAGACCACATGGTATGGTGAAGAGCTGAGACCCTTAGTCCAGCACCTTGCAACAAACTGCAGCCTGTCAATAACTACACGAGTGGCCTTGGAAGTGGATACTTCAGCCTAGTAAAGGCTTGAGATTAGTCTGAAATCACCAAGTCCTGTTGGAATGACAGAAAGGTGGGAATGAGGAAGAGTGACCTGGGGAGCTAGTCAAAGACAGCAACAATGAGCAAGTTTGTGGTATAATCTGCTGACATGAGATGCAAAGCTGTGAGGCCTTAGTGAAGTAGGAAGAAGAATGGTCACAAAGGGCACAGAGTAAGAGAGAAGACATCCACCCCACCTATAGGCCCACTGATATAAGGATGTGGCAGAGAAAACAGACACCACCTGTGAAAGCTGCAGAGGAAGCAACGCCTACAGATCAAGGCTAAATTTCAGAAGTCCAGGAAGACAGAAGGTATGGGGGATTTTACTGAGGACTGACTGTGTCTTCCAAACCAGAGCTTCTCAAACTTTCATGTGAAACTATATCACCTGGAGTCTTGTTAAAATGCAGCTTCCATGTCCGACTTAGGCTGAGGTCATGATTTCATGGTTCATGGGTTCAGGTCTTGTTTGGGCTCTGTGCTGACAGCTCAGAACCTGGACCCTACTTCAGATTCTGTGTCTCCCTCTCTCTCTGCCCCTCCCCTGTTCCTGCTCTGTCTCTCAAAAATAAACAAACATTAACAATATTTTAATGAAGCAATCCCTATCAGAATAACACCAGCATTCTTCACAGAGATAGAACAAACAATCCTAAAATTTGTATGGAACCAGAAAATGCGTCAAATAGCCAAGGCAAACTTGAAAAAGAAAACCCAAGCTGGAGGCGTCACAATCCCAGACTTCAAGCTATATCACAAAACTGTAATCATCAAGACACTGGTACTGGCACAAAAACAGACACTCAGATCAATGGAACAGAATAGAGAACCCAAAAATGGAACCACAAACGTATGGCCAACTAATCTTTGACAAAGCAGACAAGAATATCCAATGGAATAAAGACAGTCTTTTCAGCAAATATTGTTGGGGAAACTAGACAGCAACATGCAGAAGAATGAATCTGGACCACTTTATAACACCATCCACAAAAATAAACTCAAAATAGTGAAAGACCTAAAGTAAGACAGGAAACCACCAAAATCCTAAAGGAGAAAGTGGGCAAAAACCTCTTTGGCCTTGGTAGCAGCAAATTCTTACTCAACATGTCTCTGGAAGCAAGGGAAGTAAAAGCAAAAATGAACTATTGGGACCTCATCAAAATGAAAAGCTTTGGCACAGCAAAGGAAACAATCAGAAAAACTAAAAGGCAACCAAAGGAATGGGACAAGATATTTGCAAATGACATCTCAGATAAAGGGCTAGTATCCAAAATTTATAAAGAACTTATCACTCAACACCCAAAAAACAATAATCTAGTGAAGAAATGGGCAAAAGACATGAATAGACACTTCTCCAAAGAAGACATCCAGATGGCTGACAGACACGTGAAAAGATGCTCAACTTCACTCATCATCAGGGAAATACAAATCAAAGCCACAATGAGATATCAACTCATACTTGTCAGAATGGCTAACATTAACAACTGAGGCAACAACAGATGTTGATGAGGATGCAGAGAAAGAGGATCTCTTTTGCACTGTTGGTGGCAATGCAAGCTGGTGCAGCCACTCTGGAAAACAGTATGGAGGTTCCTCAAAAAACAGAAAATAGAACTATCCTACGACCCAGCAATTTCACTACTAGGTATTTATCCAAGGGATACAGGTGTGCTGTTTCGAAGGGATACCTGCACCCCAATGTTTATAGCAGCACTATTGACAATAACCAAAGTATGGAAAGAGCCCAAATGTCCATCAACAGATGAATGGACAAAGAAGATGTGGTATATATATATATATATATATATATATATACACACACACACACACACACACACACACACACACACACAATGGAGTATTACTCCATTCATATACATACAATGGAGAGTTGCAATCATAAAGAATGAAATCTTGCCATTTGCAACTACACGAATGGAACTGGAGGATATTATGCTAAGCAAAGTTAATCAGAGAAAAACAAATCTCATATGACTTCACTCATGAGGAATTTAAGATACAAAACAGATGAACATAATGGAAGGGAAGAAAAAATAATATAAAATCAGGGAGGGGGACAAAACATAAGAGACACTTAGAGAACTAACAAGTTTGCGGGAGAGGTTGTGGGAGAGGGAATGGGCTAAATGGGTAAGGGGCATTAAGGAATCTACTCCTGAAATCACTGTTGCACTATATGCTAACTAACTTGGATGTAAATTTAAAAATAAATAAATTAATTAACTAATTAAAAAATTTTAGGAGGGAGCCAAGATGGCAGAACAACATGGAATTTTTTTGTGTGTCTCGAATCCATGAAATACACCCAGACCAACACTAAACCATCTTATACACCTAGAAAACTGATCTGAAGATTAACACAACAATCTGCACAACCTGAACCACAGAATTCAGCAGGTATGCGGCACAGAGAGGTGAACTTGGGGAGAGAGAAGCCACAGAGGGCAGAGAGGTACTTTTGCATGTGGAGAGAGGATGGAGACGATGGGGAGAATATGGGAAAAGCACCCCTACCCAAAAGCATCTGGAGAGAAAGTGGAAAAGTGGAAACAGCCACAGGGACTGAACTAAAAAGGGAGAAAGGAGAAAGGAGAGTTTAAATTCCATTAAGACTGTAAACAGGGGGAGCGCAGAGTCTGCAACTCCACAGCTTGCTACCTGGCAGTGCTTTGGTGGGAAGGGTGAATCCCCAGAAGCAGAGTGGAGTCTGGGAGTTTCTCAGGCCACACAGAGAGAAGCTGTCCCACTGCTGGAAGGACATTTGGTAGAGGCTGTGAGGCAACCTTGGCCCAGCAGACCCCAGAGAACGTCCACATTTGCTGGTGCTGGAACAAGGTCGTTAAGGGTGAAGCCTGGTGCCAGATGTATGTTGTGATTTTCCATAATCCCTGAAACGCTGCTTCTGCTACACTATCTTGTGAAATTTTTCTGGGGCAGGCTGGCACCTGGCCACAGCCTCTGGGCATTAGCAGCAGAACGGTCCTGCAAACTTTCCTGTGCGACTGGCATTCAGCCATTGCTCAGTGAGACCCTCTGCAAAGGATTGGAATGGGTCAAAGCCACAGTCCCTCAGAAGTAAGGGGCCAGGGAAAACAGCCGTATATGAGACAAAACTTGGGAGAGAGGTACTACCTGGGGCTTGGTCATGAACAGTGTAAAAGCAGGGAGTGGATGAAAGCTGAAGACAAAATATGGGCCAGAAATTGCTGATCAGGGATAACAGAGTTCTGATACTAGAGACTAGGTAGCCATTTTCACTGCTCCCGCGTATGTGCACATGCACCTACAAGCACCACAACAACCCACCCCAGTAGGCTAGGAGCGCCATTTAGTGGAGAATGGAGCCATTACACTAAGCCCCGCCCAACTGGGCCAACCTCACTCTTCAAGAACAGAAGTCTCACCGCCTGCTTAGTTTATGGACTATAAAGCACTTCATAGTCTGACTTCTAGGGGAAAATGAAGTAATTTCAGTCGTATTTCAGTCGGTTAGCTGGTCCACCTATTCAATTTTCTTTCTTTTTTTTTTCTTTTTTCCTTTTTTCTCTTTTTTACTTATTTTCTTTTTCTTGAATACAGAAAGAGAAAAAAATCATTTTTGTTTTCAACTTTTATTAAAAATATTTTTCTTTAATTCTTTTACTATATTTTTTACTTTTGTGTAAATTTTTTCAAATTCTATTTTACTTCCATCATTTTATTTTAGTCTACTTCAGTGTATTCATGTTTTCAAAATTTTCAAATGATTTCTTTTTTTCTTTTTCCCCCTTTTTTTCTCTGCTCTATCAAGCCACTTTCAACACCCAGACCAAAACACACCTAGGATGTAGCATCATTTATTTGTGTGTGTGTGTGTGTTTAATTTTTTAATTTTAATATATTTTTTAATTTTAATTTTTTATTTTAATTTTTTCTACCTCATTAATTCATTTTCTCCCTTCAAAATGATTAAACAAAGGAATTCACCCCAAAAGAAAGAGAAGGAAGTAATGACAGCCAGGGACTTAACCAACACACATACAAGCAAGATGTCTGAACCAGAATTTAGAATCATGATAATAAGAAAACTAGCTGGAGTCTAAAATAGATTAAAATCCCTTTCCACGGAGATAAAAGAAGTAAAAACTGGTCAAGATGAAATAAAAAATGCTATAACTGAGTTGGAATCTCAAATGGATGCTTCAGCAGCAAGGATGGATGAGGCAGAGAGAAAATCAGCGATATAGAGGACAAACTTATGGAGAATAATGAAGCAGAAAAAAAAGGGAGATTAAGGCAAAAGAGCACAATTTAAGAATTAGAGACATTAGTGACTCATTAAAAAAGGAACAACATCAGAATCATAGGGGTCCCAGAAGAGAAAGAAAGAGAAATAGGGGTAGAAGGGTTATGTGAGCAAATCATAGTGGAAAAAAATCCAGGAAGCACAGAGGACTTCCATTACATTCAACAAAAATCGACCATCAAGAAGGCATATCATAGTCAAATTCACAAAATGCTCAGGCAAGGAAAGAATCATGAAAGCAGCAAGGGAAAAAAAAGTCCATAACCTATAAGGGAAGACAGATCAGGTTCACAGCAGACCTATCCACAGAAACTTGGCAGGCCAGAAAGGAGTGGCAGGATATACTCAATGTCCTGAATCAGAAAAATATGCAGCCAAGAATTCTTTACCCAGCAAGGCTGTCATTCAAAATAGAAGAAGAGATCAAAAGTTTTCCAGATAAACAAAAATTAAAGGAATTTGTGACCACTAAACCAGCCCTGCAAGAAATTTTAAGGGGGACTCTGAGGGGAGAAAAGATGAAAATATAAATAAATAAATAAATAAATAAATAAACAAACAAACATCAAAAGCAACGAAGATTAGAAAAGACCAGAGAACACCACCAGAAACTCCAACTCTACAAGCAACATAATGGCAATAAATTCATATCTTTTAGTACTCACTCTAAATGTCAGTGGACTCAATGTTCCAATCAAAAGACATAGGGTAACAGAATGGGTAAGAAAACAAGATCCATCTATATGCTGTTTACAAGAGACCCATTATAGACCTACAGACACCTTCAGATTGAAAGTAAGGGGATGGAGAACCATCTATCATACTACTAGTCAACAAAAGAAAGCTGGAGTAGCCATACTTATATCAGACAATCTAGACTTTAAAATAAAGACTGTATCAAGATATGAAGAAGGACATTATATCATAACTAAGGGGTCTATCCACCAAAAAGACTTAACAATTGTAAATATTTATTCACCAAATGTGGAGGCACCCAAATATATAAATCAATTAATCACAAACATAAAGAAACTCGTTGATAGTAATTCCATAATAGTAGGAGACTTGGGGCACCTGGATGGCTCAGTCAGTTGAGCGTCTGACTTCGGCTCAGGTCATGATCTCATGGTCTGTGAGCTTGAGCACTGCGTCGGGCTCTGTGCTGACAGCTCAGAGCCTGGAGCCTGCTTCAGATTCTGTGTCTCCCTCTCTCCCTGGCCCTCCCCAGCTCATGCTCTGTTTCTCTGTTGAAAGTAAATAAACATTAAAAAAAATTTAATAAAAAAAAATAGTAGGAGACTTCAACACCCCACTCACAATGGACAGATCATCTAATCACAAAATCAACAAGGAAACAATGGCTTTGAAGGACACACTGTACCAGGTGGACTTAACAGATACAGTCAGATCATTTCATCCTAAAGCAGTGAAATACACATTCTTCTTCAGTGCACATGGAATGTTCTCCTCCATAGACCACAAACTGGGACACAAATCAGCCCTCAACAAGTACAAAAATATCGAAATCATACCGTGCATATTTTCAGACCACAACACTATGAAACTCAAAATCAACCACAAGAAAAAATTTGGAAAGGTAACAAATACTTGGAAACTGAAGAACATCCTACTAAAGAATGAGTGGGCTAACCAAGAAGTTAAAGAGGAAATTAAAGAGTATATGGAAGACCATGAAAATGATAACACTGCAACCCAAAACCTCTGGGACTCAGCAAAGGCGGTCATAAGAGGAAAGTATATAGCAATACAGGCCTTCCTAAAGAAGGCAGAAAGGTCTCAGATACACAGCTTAACCTTATGCCTTAAAGAGCTGGAAAAAGAACAGCAAATAAAACCCAAAACCAACAGAAGACAGGAAATAATAAAGATTAGAGCAGAAATGAATGATATCAAAACCCAAAAAACAGTAGAACAGATCAATGAAACCAGAAGCTGGTACTTTGAAAGAATTAACAAAATTCATAAATCACTAGCCAGTTTGATCAAAAAGAAAAAGGAAAGGATCCAAATAAACAAAATCAAGAATGAAAGGGGAGAGATCACAACCAACACAGCACAAATAAAAACAATAATAAGAAATATTATGAGCAATTATATGCCAATAAAATGGGCAATCTGGAAGAAATGGACAAATTCCTAGAAACATATTCACTACCAAAACTGAAACAGGAAGAAATAGAAAATTTGAACAGACCCATAACCAGTAAGGAAATCAAATTAATAATCAAAAATCTGCCAAAAAAACAAGAGTCCAGGGCCAAATCGCTTTCCAGCGGAATTCTACCAAACATTTAAGGAAGAGTTAACACCTATTCTCTTAAAGCTATTCCAAAAAATAGAAATGGAAGGAAAACTTCCAAACTCATTCTATGAAGCCCGCATTACCTTGATTCCAAACCAGAGACCCCACTAAAAAGGAGAACTATAGACCAATTTCCCTGATGAACATGGGTGCAAAAATCCTCAACAAGATATTAGCCAACCAGATCCAACAATACATTAAAAAAATTATTCACCACGACCAAGTGGGATTTATACCTGGGATGCAGGGCTGGTTCAATATCCACAAAAAAATTAACATGATTCATCACATCAATAAAAGAAAAGACAAGAACCATATGATGCTCTCAATAGATGTAGAGAAAGCATTTGACAAAATACAGCATCCTTTCTTGATAAAAACCCTCAAGAGTGTAAGGATAAAAGGATCATACCTTAAGATCATAAAAGCCATATATGAATGACCCACTACTAATATCATCCTCAATGGGGAAAAACAGAGATTTCCCTCCAAGGACAGGAAAAAGACAGGGATGTCTACTCTCACCACTGTTATTCAACATAGTATTGGAAGTCTAAGCCTCTGCAATCAGACAACACAAAGACATAAAATGCATCCAAATCGGCCAGGAGGAGGTCAAAATTTAACTCTTTGCAGATGACATGATACTCTATATCTAAAACCCTAAAGATTCCACCAAAAAACTGCTAGAATTGATTCATGAATTCAGCAAAGTTGCAGGACATAAAATCAATGCACAGAAATCTGTTGCATTCCTATACACCAACAATGAAGCCACAGGAAGAGAAATCAAGGAATCTATCCCACTTACAGTTGCACCAAAGAGGTGAAAACTCTATACACTAAAAAGTATAGAAAGCTTATGAAAGAAATTGAAAAGACACACAAAAATGGAAAAAGATTCCATGCTCCTGGATAGGAAGAACAAATATAGATACTACCCAAAGCAATTCAATGTAATTCCTATGAAAATAACGCCAGCACACTTCACAGAACTAGAACAAATAATCCTAAAATTTGTATGGAACCAGAAAAGACCCCGAATAGCCAATCTTGAAAAAGAAAACCAAAACAGGAGACATCACAATCCCGGATTTCAAGCTATACTACAAAGCTGTAATCATCAAGATAATATGGTACTGGCACAATAACAGACACTCAGATCAGTGGAACAGAATAGAGAACCCAGAAATGGACCCACAAACATATGGCCAACTAATCTTTGACAAAACAGGACAGAATATCCAATGGAATAAAGACAGTCTCTTCAGCAAGTAGTGCTGGGAAAACTGGACAGCGACATGCAGAAGAAGGAACCTGGACCACTTTCTTACACCATACAAAAAAATAAACTCAAAATGGATGACAGGCCTCAATGTAAAACAGGAAGCCTTCAAAATCCTCGAGGAGAAAGCAGGCAAAAACCTCTTTGATCTTGGCCGCAGCAACTTCCTAATCAACACTTCCGTGGAGGCAAGGGCAACAAAATAAAAAATGAAATACTGGGACCCCATCAAAATAAAAAGCTTCTGCATAGCGAAGGAAACAATCAGCAAAACTAAAAGGCAACAGATGGAATGGGAGAAGATATTTGCAAACGACATATCAGATAAAGGGCTAGTACCCAAAATCTATAAAGACCTTATTCAACTCAACACACAAAAAACAAATAATCCAGTGAAGAAATGGGCAAAAGACATGAATAGACACTTCTCCAAAGAAGACATCCAGATGGCCAACTGACACATGAAAAAATGCTCAACACCACTCATCATCAGGGAAATGCAAATAAAAACCACCATGAGATACCACCTTATACCTGTCAGAATGGCTAACATTAACAACTCAGGCAACAACAGATGTTGGAGAGGATGTGAAGAAAAAGGATCTCTTTTGCATTATTGGTGGCAATGCAAGCTGGTGCAGCCACTCTGGAAAACAGTATGGTGGTTCCTCAAAAAATAGAAAATAGAACTACCCTACGACCCAGCAATTTCACTACTAGGTATTTATCCAAGTGATACAGGTGTGCTGTTTCAAAGGGACACATGCACCCCCATGTTTATAGCAGTACTATCAACAATAGCCAAAGTATGGAAAGAGCCCAAATGTCCATCGATGGATGAATGGATAAAGAAGATGTGGTATATATATCTATATCTATCTATCTATCTATATATATATATATGTAGATATATATATATATATCTACATATATATATATGTAGATATATATATATCTAGATATATATATATGTAGATATATATATGTGTGTGTATACACACACACACACACACACACACACACATACAATGGAGTATTACTCGGCAATCAAAAAGAATGAAATCTTGCCATTTGCAACTACGTGGATGGAACTGGAGGGTGTTATGCTAAGTGAAATTAGTGAGTCAGAGAAAGACAAAATCATATGAATTCACTCATATGAGGACTTTAAGAGGCAAAACAGATGAACATAAGGGAAGGGAAACAAAAATAATATAAAAACAGGTAGAGGGACAAAGCATAAGAAACTCATAAATGTGGAGAACAAACAGAGGGTTACTGGAGGAAGTGTGGGAGGGGAGATGGGCTAAATGGGTAAGGGGCATTAAGGAATCCACTCCTGAAATCATTGTTGTGCTATATGCTAACTAATTTGGATATAAATTAAAAAAAAATAAAATTGAAAAAAAAAGAAACATTACATGTTCTCATAAAAACAATAAATGATAATGTTACATATGTTCCCCCTGGCTAGTTCATGGAAGACTATATTTCTTTAATTGTAATTAAAATACATCTTAGTACTGAAAAGAGTAGAACATTAAAATATCCCATTGCCTGAAAAAAAAATTTAATGCAGCTTCCAGTTAAATAAGCCTTGAGCAGACTCAGAGATTGTATAGTTCTAATAAGGTCTCAGGTGATGCTGCCACTGCTGGTCTGTGGACCAAACTTGGAGTACATTGGTTCCAGGACTGATCTATTCTGTCCAGTAGGGTAGCCATTAGTCATATATGACTATTGAGCACTTGGGATGTACCATAAGAGTAAAATACATACTATATTTTTGAGAGCTTAGAAAAATATATATATATAACATCTCAAGAATGTGTATGTTGATTACATATTAAAATAATAAGATTTTGGATATTTCAAATTAAAATATATTTAAAGTAATTTCACCTGTTTCCTTTTACTTTTTTAATGTGGATACTGGAAAATTTAAAATTACATATATAGTGCCAATACATTCTCTTGTACAGCACTACTCAAGAGAGAACATGGGAAAGCTTTAAAGAGTTTGAAAAAGCCAGAATTTCAATGAGATAAAAGAATGTGAGACAGAGAGTCAGAGGAAGATGGCAGTGAATGAGGACGCTTGGCTCACCGCGTCCTGCTGATCACTTAGATTCCACCCACACCTGCCTAAATAACCCAGAAAACTGCCAGAAGTTTAGCAGAACGGATTCTCCAAAGCCAAGCGTAGATGAGAGGCCCACAGAAGAGGGTAGGAAGGGCGGAGAGGCGGTACGCTCTACAAGGACTGGCAGGAGGGAGCCAGGGTGGAGGGGCAGCCGGCCAGCAAAGCAGAGCCCCGGAGTCTCGCTTGCAAAAGCGGAGGGGCTGGACGGAGTGTGTTTTGACAGCAAGCGGGACTTAACATCTGGAAGGTTATAAGCTAACAGCTTTGCCCTGGGGAGTGGAAGGGCTGGAGGACAAGGGGAGGGAGAGTTGTTGAGCTCAGCTTGGCAGGGAACAAAGGCGCTTGCCAGCGCCATCTCCCTCGCCCATCCCCCAAGCCAAAATCCCAAAGGGAACCAGTTCCTGCCAGGGAACATGCTTGCACTGCGCAAACACCCAATGCTGTGCTTCTGCAGATCCATCCCTCCAGTGACAGGTCTGACTCCCTCCCAGTGCTGCAGGGCCCCTTCCGAAGTAGATCACTGAAGGAAAGACAGCTGAACCTGCCCCTCCTGCCCATGTGCTAGTTGCCGATCCACCCCAGCTAATATGCCAGATCCCCAGCACCACAAGCCTGGCAGTGCGCAAGTAGCCCAGACAGGCCACGCCACCTCACAGTGAATCCCACCCCTAAGAGACGGGAAGAGAAGGTACACACCAGTCTGACTGTGGCCCCAGCGGTGGGCAGGGGACAGATATCAGGTCTGACTGTGGCCCTGCCAACCAACAAAAGTTATTCAAGACAGCACAGGGGAAGTGCCCTGCAGTTCTGCACCACTCCAGGGACTATCCAAAATGATGAAACGGAAGAATTCCCCTCAAAAGAATCTCCAGGAAATAGCACCTGTAACGAACTGATCAAAAAGGATTTAAACAATATAACAGAAAGTGAATTTAGAATAATAGTCACAAAACTAATCGCTGGGCACGAAAACAGTATACAGAACAGCAGAGAATCTATTGCTACAGAGATCAAGGGACCAAGGAACAGCCAGGAGGAGCTACAAAATGCTATAAATGAGCTGCAAAATAAAATGGAGACAACCACAGCTCGGATTGAAGAGACAGAGGAGAAAACAGGTGATCTAGAAGATAAAATTATGGAAAAAGAAGAAGCTGAGAAAAAGGGAGATAAAAAAATCCAGGAGTATGAGAGAAAAATTAGAGAACTAAGTTATGCACTAAAGAGAAAGAATCTACGCATAATTGGTATTCCAGAAGAGGAAGAGAGAGAGGGAAAGGTGCTGAAGGTGTACTTGAAGAAATAATCTCAGAGAACTTCCCTGATCTGGGGAAGGAACAGGCATTGAAATCCAAGAGACACAGAGAACTCCCTTCAGCCATAACTTGAATCGATCTTCTGCACGACATATCATAGTGAAACTGGCAAAATACAAGGATAAAGAGAAAATTCTGAAAGCAGCTAGGGATAAACGTGCTGTAACATATAAAGGGAGACCAATAAGACTCGTGATGGATCTCTCTGCTGAAACTTGGCAGGCCCGAGAGGAATGGCAGGAAATCTTCAATGTGATGAACAGAAAAAACATGCAGCCGAGAATCCTCTATGCAGCAAGTCTGTCATTTAGAATAGAAGGAGAGATAAAGGTCTTCCCAAACAAACAAAAACTGAAGTAATTCATCACCACTAAACCAGCCCTACAAGAGATGTTAAGGGGGATCCTGTGAGACAAAGTACTAGAGACATCGCTACAAGCATGAAACCTGCAGACATCACAATGACTCTAAACCCATATCTTTCTATAATAACACTGAACGTAAATGGACTAAATGCACCACCAAAAGACATAGGGTATCAGAATGGATAAAAAAAAAAACAAGACCCATCTATTTGCTGTCTACAAGAGACTCATTTTAGACCTGATGACACCTTCAGATTGAAAGTGAGGGGATGGAGAACTATTTATCATGCCACTGGAAGTCAAAAGAAAGCTAGAGCAGCCATACTTATATCAGAAAGACTAGCCTTTAAATTAAACGCTGTAACAAGAGATGAAGAAGGACATTATATAATAATTACAGGGTCTATCCATCAGGAAGACCTAACACTTATAAATGTCTATACGCCGAATAAGGGAGCCCCCAAATATATATAACAATTACTCACAAACATAAGCAACCTTATTGATAAGAATGTGGTAATTGCAGGGGACTTCAATACCCCACTTACAACAATGGATAGATCATCTAGACACACAGTCAATAAAGAAACAAGGGCTCTGAATTATACATTGGATCAGATGGACTTGACAGATATATGTAGAACTCTGCATCCCAAAGCAACAGAATATACTTTCTTCTTGAGTGCACATGGAACATTCTCCAAGACAGATCACAGACTGGGTCACAAAACAGCCCTTCATAACTATACAAGAATTGAGATCATACCATGCATACTTTCAGACCACAATGCTATGAAGCTTGAAATCAACCACAGGAAAAAGTCCGGAAAACCTCCAAAAGCATGGAGGTTAAAGAACACCCTACTAAAGAATGAATGGGTCAACCAGGGAATTAAAGAAGAAATTAAAAAATATATGGAAACAAACGAAAATGAAAATACAACAATCCAAATGCTTTGGGATGCAGTGAAGGCAGTCCTGAGAGGAAAATACATTGCAATCCAGGCCTATCTCAAGAAACAAGAAAAATCCCAAATACAAAACCTAACAGCACGCCTAAAGGAAATAGAAGCAGAACAGCAAAGGCAGCCTAAACCCAGCAGAAGAAGAGAAATAATAAAGATCAGAGCAGAAATAAACAACATAGAATCTAAAAAAACTGCAGAGCAGATCAACGAAACCAAGAGTTGATTTTTTGAAAAAATAAACACAATTGATAAACCTCTAGCCAGGCTTCTCAAAAAGAAAAGGGAGGTGACCCAGATAGATAAAATCATGAATAAAAATGGAATTATTACAACCAATCCCTCAGAAATACAAGCAATTATCAGGGAATACTATGAAAAATTATATGCCAACAAACTGGATAACCTGGAAGAAATGGAAAAATTCCTAAACACCCACACACTTCCAAAACTCAATCAGGAGGAAATAGAAAGCTTGAACAGACCCATAACCAGTGAAGATATTGAATCAGTTATCAAAAATCTCCCAACAAATAACAGTCCAGGACCAGACGGCTTCCCAGGGGAGTTCTACCAGATGTTTAAAGCAGAGATAATACCTATCCTTCTCAAGCTATTCCAAGAAATAGAAAGGGAAGGAAAACTTCCAGACTCATTCTATGAAGCCAGCATTACTTTGATTCCTAAACCAGACAGAGACCCAGTAAAAAAAGAGAACTACAGGCCAATATCCCTGATGAATATGGATGCAAAAATTCTCCAGAAGATACTAGCAAATTGAATTCAACAGCATATAAAAAGAATTATTCACCATGATCAAGTGGGATTCATTCCTGGGATGCAGGGCGGGTTCAACATTCACAAATCAATCAACGTGATACATCACATTAATAAAAGAAAAGATAAGAACCATATGATCCTGTCAATCGATGCAGAAAAGGCCTTTGACAAAATTCAGCAACTTTTCTTAATAAAAACCCTTGAGAAAGTCGGGATAGAAGGAACATACTTAAAGATCATAAAAGCCATTTATGAAAAGCCCACAGCTAACATCATCCTCAACGGGGAAAAACTGAGACCTTTTCCCCTTAGATCAGAATCATGACAGGGATGTCCACTCTCACCGCTATTGTTTAACATAGTGTTGGAAGTTCTAGCATCAGCAATCAGACAACAAAAGGAAATCAAAGGTATCAAAATTGGCAATGATGAAGTCAAGCTTTCACTTTTTGCAGATGACATGATATTATACATGGAAAATCCGACAGACTCCACCAAAAGTCTGCTAGAACTGATACATGACTTCAGCAGAGTCGCAGGATACAAAATCAATGTACAGAAATCAGTTGCATTCTTATACACTAACAATGAAGCAAATAAAGAAACTGATCCCATTCACAATTGCACCAAGAAGCATAAAATACCTAGGGATAAATCTAACCAAAGATGTAAAAGATCTGTATGCTGAAAACTATAGAAAGCTTATGAAGGAAATTGAAGAAGATATAAAGAAATGGAAAAACATCCCGTGCTCATGGATTGGAAGAATAAATATTGTCAAAATGTCAATACTACCCAAAGCTATCTACACATTCAATGCAATCCCAATCAAAATTGCACCAGCATTCTTCTCGAAGCTAGAACAAGCAATCCTAAAATTCATCTGGAATCCCCGAATAGGCAAAGTAATTTTGAAGAAGAAGACCAAAGCAGGATGCATGAAAATCCCAGACTTTAGCCTCTACTACAAAGCTGTCATCATCAAGACAGCATGGTATTGGCACAAAAACAGACACATAGACCAATGGAATCGAATAGAAACCCCAGAATTAGACCCACAAAAGTATGGCCAACTAATCTTTGACAAAGCAGGAAAGAATATCCAATGGAAAAAAGACAGTCTCTTTAACAAATGGTGCTGGAAGAACTGGACAGCAACATGCAGAAGGATGAAACTAGACCACTTTCTCACACCATTCACAAAAATAAACTCAAAATGTATAAAGGACCTGAATGTGAGACAGGAAACCATCAAAACCCTAGAGGAGAAAGCAGAAAAAACCTCTCTGACTTCAGCCACAACAATTTCTTACTTGACACATCCCCAAAGGCAAGGGAATTAAAAGCAAAAATGAACTATTGGGACCTCATGAAGATAAAAAGCTTCTGCACAGCAAAGGAAACAATCAACAAAACTAAAAGGCAACAAACGGAATGGGAAAAGATATTTGCAAATGACATATCGGACAAAGGGCTAGTATCCAAAATGTATAAAGAACTCACCAAACTCCACACCCGAAAGACAAATAATCCAGTGAAGAAATGGGCAGAAAACATGAATAGACACTTCTCTAAAGAAGACATCCGTATGGCCAACAGGCACATGAAAAGATGCTCAACGTCGCTCTTCATCAGGGAAATACAAATCAAAACCACATTCAGATATCACCTCATGCCAGTCAGAGTGACCAAAATGAACAAATAAGGAGACTATAGGTGCTGGAGAGGATGTGGAGAAACGGGAACCCTCTTGCACTGTTGGTGGGAATGCAAATTGATGCAGCCACTCTGGAAAACAGTGTGGAGGTTCCTCAGAAAATTAAAAATAGACCTACCCTATGACCCAGCAGTAGCACTGCTAGGAATTTACCCAAGGGATACAGGAGTACTGATGCATAGGGGCACTTGTACCCCAATGTTTAAAGCAGCACTCTCAACAATAGCCAAATTATGGAAAGAGCCTAAATGTCCATCAACTGGTGAATGGATAAAGAAATTGTGGTTTATATACACAATAGAGTACTACGTGGCAATGAGAAAGAATGAAATATAGCCCTTTGTAGCAACGTGGATGGAACTGGAGAGTGTGATGCTAAGTGAAATAAGCCATACAGAGAAAGACAGATACCATATGTTTTCATTCGTATGTGAATCCTGAGAAACTTAACAGAAACCCATGGGGGAGGGGAAGGAAAAAGAAAAAAGAGGTTAGAGTGGGAGAGAGCCAAAGCATAAGAGACTCTTAAAAACTGAGAACAAACTGAGAGTTGATGAGGGGTGAGAGGGAGGAGAGAGTGGGTGATGGGTATTGAAGAGGGCATCTTTTGGGATGAGCACTGAGTGTTGTATGGAAACCAATTTGACAATAAATTTCATATATTGAAAAAAGAAGAATGTCATATTAGACTTGATGATCTCAAGGCTCATGGCAGGGCCCAGGTTGTAAGAGCTGGGGCCAGGGGCACAAGCCATGCCTTGAGCATGTACACATTTTAATACCAAAATAACTAGAAATAGTTATACATTTCAACAGCAAATACTTACATATTTCAATACCAGAATAACGAGAATTGAGAATGCCCACCATTTGCAGAATTTACTTAGAGACCACTGTGTACTGTATGGCCCATGGAAGAACACTTTCTCAATTAGAAATAATATGATCTACTGAGAAGGATGACTGAAGGAGTCAAAAGTTCTAAAAGGTGTTAACAACAAAATGCCACTTTGAAGAAGAGTGCAAGTAATTTTGTGAAAAAATATCTAACAATAATAATACCAAATAAAACTCTTTAAAGAAATACCATTGACCAGTAGTATTAGAGATAGTTACAGCTAAGAAACTGATAAAATTGTGTGAAAATATATCAACATATTTTTCTCATGTTATTTATTCACACAGATATTTCACACAAATGAAAATACATTCTTCCTCATCTTCTTTTTTTTTTTAATTTCAAGCTCTCAGTTGCAATTCTCTTCTTTGCTTTGTATGTCAACTTCAGGGTCTCCCAAACCTGGCAATTATTTCCCAATAATCTGGAAAAATCTTTTCCCAATGTTTAAGACTTCATGGTTCCTGCTTGAATCATGCATTTTTCTGTTGTCCTACTTTGACATTTCCTGTGGCATCTGGTTCTTTGCCTTTACTGCCTTCAGTTTTGGTGCTCCAATGAGCCTGGAGCAAAACTGGCCAAAAAATAGAACTTGTCCCCAAAATGATTAGTTAAGTTTAGAATAAACAGAGCTACACATGACTACTAAGAGAAGCTGGGGTTTACCCAATTTTTAATGTCAGTGTCAAAAAGATTAGATATGCTGTTGTGAGAGAGGTCTCACATGAAGTTTATGCTAGCAGCAGAATCATAGATTAGCTGAACCACAAGTCTTAAATGGTACATGTGTTTTTATTTTCCTTTTGCTGCTCTCATTTTCCTCAAAAGCCTTCAACCTGTATCAGTGGGGGTGTCATATTACATGCAATGAAATGTGACAAGACCACTTTCAGCTAAACCCCCTAAGACTTTGGACACTAAATGCCAGACTGAATTTTGAGACACATAGATGTGTAAGACATGCAGAAAAGAGGGGACAGAAAGCCAGCTAAATAACTTCTCAATCCTTAACCTATATCAAGGGCACAAAGGGACTAAGAGTGAAGATTGAAAGAGAATTTGGGGGGTATTTTTGAAAAGAACTGCTGATGTCTTGTGAGTGTCACCCTTTCTCCAAGTGGAAATCTCATTCCCAGGGTGGTGAGATTGTCTAAATTATCCCAAAACCCAGAAAGGGATTCCACTACAAGAGATGTGTGAGAGACACAAAGAACTGTCCTCTGCCTCTTGTCTAGAGAATATGAGAGATGGGAGCTAAGCTGGTCAACTGCTCTTTAGGGAAAGGAAGCCAAAGAGAGATTTCTACTGCAATAAGATGGTCCAGAGCATGTATGGTAACCTCCCAGACTTGGTCCAAAGCATGCATGTATGGACTCCACAAACCAGGTGTGGATCTCGTGTAAGAGCAAACTAGAGAACCTGATGTAATATCCAAAGATTGCCACAGGGACAAAAGGAACTCAGCAAAAAAGAGCCCAGAAGTGAACTACCAAAGACTCAGGGTCTGAGGTAATGTCTTAATATTGAGAAGTAGAAAAGTATGTCACCTACAAAAAGAGAGCTATAGTTGAGAAAATCCCAGCTTTAAATATCTACCAGATCCAGAGAGTGATGCAACTTTGACAGTAGCATGCAAAACATAATTTTCCTGTCCCCATTTTTCTTCATTCTATCTTCATTTCAGAGAAGGGTCAGAAACCATACATAGTTGGCAAGATGAGAGAAGAAGAGTAGAAGCCAAACTGTAGAGGGAGAGAAGAAACCAACTACCTCTAGCCATTGTCGATAATGGACTTCCCACCTGCATCAGGCCTGACCTGTCACAGGTGAGAAAAGAAGGGTAAACATCAGGCTTCGAATGCAAAAGAAGGTTAAACTTGTGGCTTATACTTGGGACAGAAAAACTGCACGGGCTGTGTGAAAATATATACTACCATGAACTGATAACATTTAAGGAATCAAAGCAAAACTTCAGCCTTCAAAAAATGAGGTAAAATGAGGTTCACTGAAGATGCTTAGTCGTGTTGTAATTTCAATCCTTCAACAAAATTACTGAAAATAGTACAGTGACAAGTATAATAGAGAGTATACTTGAGGAAAAATCATTATTATTTTGTAAAAATTTATATAAAAGTTTAAGTGGATTGGAACTCCACTACATTATGATTTAACCTCTGAATTTTCAATAATTGATTTAAACTCAAAAGAAGAGAAATTAGATTAAGAAGTATAATTTAAAGGGACTGAATTATCAGAGTTCTAGTTGATGACAGAAAAGAGATTTCCCTTAATTACAGAAGAATACTCTTCCATGATAACACGGTGTTGAAAGCAACACATATATCTATCCTTGAGAGAGTGGGTGGGTGAAAACTGTAAGTGCACTACATAAAGCACTGCACAACAACTAGAAGCAATGGGTTAAAAAAATACACAGAACAAGGGCACCTGGGGAGCTCAGCTGGTTAAGTGTATGACTCTTGATTTTGGCTCAGGTCATGAGCTCACAGTTGTGGGATCAAGCCCTGCATCGGGCCCTGTGCTGACAGTGAAGAGCCTGCTTAGGATTTTCTCTCTCCCTTTGTCTGCTCTTTTCCTTACTAGCACTCTCTCTCTTTCTCTCAAAATAAATACGTAAACTTTTTTAAAAAATACACAGAACAATATGGATAAAACTTAGAAAAGAGTGTTTACTGGAAACAAAAAAGGAAATAAAATTTTATATATAATGTAATGCCATTTACTTTAGTTAAAAGTACAGAATACATAGCAACAAAGCACATTTAATGAGAGTGCAAACAAAAATATACATCAAACAGAATAAAGTTGTTGACAATGAGGGACGAGCAGGGCAGAATATATGAGTGGGATAAGGGAAGAACAAGCCCTGCAGGGCCCAGTGATATAGCTGAAGGGATAAAAAAACCATTGGGGTTCAAAAGAAAAGTGAATTATGCTAAAGAAACAAGTTCAATTTTCTCATTAAAATTTTAATGAGATTTTACTTGGAAATTTTAAATAAATTGAATAATATTTTCTTCAATACTTAGCATTTTATTTTTCTTTAATCATATAATACAAAGAAAATGTAGTAATTTTTTCACTAAGTCCAACACAAAACCCTTCTCATCATCCCCTCCAGTTTACCCAATATATGGATAATTATACTATTTTCCATTACCGCCATGGAGTGAAAGGGTTGAGGAGCACTAGTGACCTTTGACTGTTAAATAAAAATTTGACTGACACATTCTATTCCTTACACTTCCAAAAGGCAGGCCCCAACTCATATCATATGTGGAAGTCTTCTAGATATGTATTTTTACAGGTTTGATGGTTATTTTTGTCTGTAAGTCCTCTGCCCCTGCCTTTCAAGTCACTTCCCATATGATTGAGCTACCCATCCTCATGGTCTCTCCCTGGGACAACCTGAAGCAGTTGGACTTACATGAATCTTACCAGTGATGTGATTCCTCTCTGGCAGCTGCTGACATCCTCTTCTGATTCTAAGAGTATGGGCCTAGCTTTCTGAGAACGTGTAGCTCTTGGAAAAACTCCCCCCTTGTCAGGGGATACACATGCCCCACTCTGCCAGGAATGCTGAAAAACTAATACCCCTAATTCTCCTCTTTGGCTAAGAATTTGCTCTTTCCTTTCCCACTGAGTCTCTAGAGAGAGAGGAGGTGGCAGTAAATTTGCTTGTGTATTTATTATTGGCTGTGAGGCTGAGTCTCTGTGTAAAGACCATTCATATAGCAGTGACGACTACACATTAGAATCACCTGGGGGACTTTAAAAACATACCAATGCCTGCCTGGACTGAACCCCAGACAAATGGAATCAGAATTACTGAGGGTGGAGCCTTGGCATCAGGAGATTTTAAGAGCTCCCCTGATGCTTCTAATATGCAGCAGAGTTGAAATCCATGTTGTAAGCTCTACATTTGAAACTTGATAATTAGTCTTTAGTTGACAATGTGGGAACTAACTTAGAGAAATAAAAATTTCAATTTCATCGATGACATGAGATTACACTCTAGAATCCTAATAAAAAATTTTCAAAGGATCCCCCTTCTTGCCCACTGAATGTCTCTCTTTCCCTCATCTCTAAATCTTGTAGGGTTCCTTGGGAAATGTTTGCATGCCTCCTTCACCACATTCTTACAAGATAGGCACAGTAAATATAACTAATCTAAATTAATACGAGGGTATGCTCAGAAAGTTAAAGACATTCCCTTTTCCAACTTATTTATTCCATTTTTCAAATTTGTCATTAGTTTATCCCATGAATATCTGGGAAGTAAATTGTATACAAGGAAATATCCTTGTACAAGGAAATATCCTCACATATTGTGGGATAAAAACATACTTGAAACACTGTTGTTATCTTCTAGGTGCTTTTGGAACAGCTTTCAAGAACTAACTAAACCTAAGTCAGTGTATAATGCCTCGAGAGAGTTTCAAATGTTTTATACTTCAGGAGTGGTGGAGAAGCACCTGAAAAAAAGGTGGGGCCATACTGGGGAAGGTCTTATATTGGCAGCTTGCACTTCACAGGCAATGCAGATTTTACGAACTGAGTGGTGGCATGACAAAGTGTGTTTTAGGAGATTATTTTAGCTTCTGGATAAGTGGTGAATTATAATAAAGAGTAATTGTAGGTTAGGCAAGAAACCAATTAGAAGATTTGCTTTGTCGGGGCACCTGGGTGGCTCAGTTCGGTTAAGCATCCGACTCTCGATTTCAGCTTAGGTCATGATCTCACAGTTAGTGAGTTTGAGCCCCACATCTGGCTCTGTGATGACAGCATGGAGCCTACTAGGCTCTGTCTCCCTCTTTCTCTGCCCCTCCTCCCCTTGCTCTCTATCTCTCTCAAAAATAAAATAAATTAAAAAAAAAGATTTGCTTGGGGAGGAAAAGTGGGGAATGACTGGGAAGGAGCATGAGGAAATCCTTTGGGGGTAGTAGTAGTATTCTATATCTTGATAGAGATATATCAAGTGATCAGTGAATATACATATGTGTATATTAGATCATATGTAAGTTTTATTACAGAAGAAAAACTGTCAAAAAATATAGAACTCTGGCAAATGGCATGCATATTAAAGTACTTAGAGGGAAATGTGCTGATATCTCTAATATACTTTGACATGTATTAAAAATTGATATAAATTGATGGGTGTAAAGGTATATAATAAACCAAGTGTAGTAACATGTTCACAGTAGAAGCTGGGTAGTAGATATAGGAATGTTTGCTATAAAATTCTTTCAATTTTGCTATATGTTTAAATGTTTCATATGTGGGAGAAAAAGAGTCCAAAGCAGAGAATGAGGCCAGTGATATTTGAAAATTTGACATGATAGAGCTGAGCATACATGAATGTAGGGAATGAGGGACACAGAGAAAAAGGAGTTACCATGAACTTAAATGATCAGGATACCAGAGAATAAATGTACTACTTTCATGAATGAGAACCATTTATTGAGCCCCAACTGTGTGCCAACAATGGTTTCACACAGTTTATTTATCATCCTTACAACTCTGTATGGAAAATATAATGTCTATTTTGTGATGATAAAACAAAACCTCAGTCTGGTTAAATACAGGAAATAGGGAAGTTGGGAAAAGCTTAAGGAGGAAGATGGAGTTTGACAGTGAGATGAGGGCATGAAAGTGTTCATTAGGAAGTTAGAAATATGTGGCTTTTGTACAAAGGATAAGACTAGAGATTTGGATTTGGAGATCTCTTAGACTCAAAGACTCTTTGAAGCCAGCAGAGATGTCTTCAGAGAGATCATTGAAAGGAGGTAGGCAAATGAAGCTGTGAAGACAGAGATAAAAATAGAGAACTTGGAAGGATGCTCAGAGCTGGAATAGGAGAAAAAAAGCAAACCTAGAGAAGTTTACACGGGGCCAAAGTCTATCCAAGTACACACCCTGGTATGGGAATAAAAATTGGGGAGGACTAGGAGTTCTAGTTGGTAACTTCATGCCTACCCACTATGAGATTGAGCAGTTCTTTCTACTCCTTCCAGACCTATTCCCAATCATTGTGATAACTGTATGGTCCAGATTTGTGACTAACCAACCTTATAGCTTATCACCTAGTGTAGCTTCCCCTCATTCTTTTGGTTGTTTTTTTCTTCTCTAGCCCCATTTCTTGATAATTTGGGTTCCACCTGTTATTACTGCAAAATAGATACCAGGAATCTTTACTCAGTAACTCATGCCTGTGGATATCAGAAAGGGAGAAACTGCCTGTGACTGCAACTGCTGCAAACCCTGGTGTAACCTCCATTGCTGTCTCATAGTCAAAACTGTAGAGGCATTGCTTACCATTCAGCAGGTCACATCCAGTTATATATTGACCACCTCTTCCTTTGCATTCTTTTTCATTCCCACACAATTTAACATAAAGTGGAGGTTAAGAGTGCCAAAATGGTGTATTTTCACAAGTTGAGGGAAGAGATTTAAAGAAGATGAAGATCAGCAGTCTGAGCTGATGCAAAGGAGACATGGGACATAGGACAGAGGTAAGATCTTTGAGGATGGTCTTTATTTGTTGTCTGACTTACTAAGTGTAAGACCTTCTGATATAATATCCACAAAATTTCTACCAGCAATTTTTAACAGTCTATCAGAGAAACAAATTATATACAAATGATTTTTAATTAATTAATTAATTAAGATACAATTGGCATATATCATATTGTATTAGTTTTAGGCCTACAACATAATGATTTGATACAGGTATATATTATGAGATGATTACCACAATAAGTTTATTTAACATCCATCACCAGACATAGTTAAAAAATTTTTTTCTTGTGATGAGAACTTTTAAGATGTACTCTCCTTGTAACTTTAAAACATATAATACAGTATTAACCATAGTCACCATGTAGTACATTACACTCCCATGTCTTCTTTATCTTACAACTGGAAGTTCACTCCTTTTGACCACTTTCACTTATCTTGCCCACCTGCCTCTAGCAAACATCAATCTTTCCTCTGTATCTATAGTTTGATTTTTAAAAATTCCGTATCTAAGTGAGACCATACTTGAGCTGTCTGACGTATCTCAGCATAACACCTTCAAGGTCCATCCTTGTTCTTACAAATGGCAGAATTCATGTGTATACCCCCCCCCACACACACACAACTTCTTTCTCCATTCATCCATCAATGGACACTTAGTTTGTTTACATGTCTTGGGTTTTATTAATGATGCTGCAATGAACATAGGGGTACAGATATCTTTTTGAGTTAGTGATTTCATTTTCCTTTGGATAAATACACAGAAGTGGAATAGTTGGATAATATGGCAGTTATATTTTTAATATTTTTGAGGATTTTTGTGCTGTTTTTCATAGTGGCTGCACTAGTTTACATTCACATCAGCAGTGTACAAGGGTTTCCTTCCTTTTCAATACTTATTATTTGTTTTCTTTTTCATAATAGCCATTCCTACGTGTGAGAAGTGATATCTTATTGTGGATTTTATTTGTGTTTCTCTAATGATTAGTGATGTTGAACACATTTTCAGGTGTCTGTTAGCCATTTGTATGCCTCATACAATTATTTTAAATAATATTTTAAATTAATAATAAATATTAATTAATAATTAATTAATTAATTAATTAATTAATATAATTAATTAATAAATATTTTAAATTATTTTAAAATAAGATATGTAATAAGAAGGAAAATTATTGGGGTTTTCAAGAGTGTTGTTTCTGTAAAGTAGTGAGAGCAACTGCCAAATATTAGTACAAGAGGGAATATTGGATGGTGGATTAATTAATATAGAGTTGAAGACCATTGTGGCAAAAGTTTGGCTGTGAAAGGCAAGACGGTTATATGGAATGGCTAGGATGACAGGTAATAAAAAGATGAAGGGCTCCTGGTTAAAAAATATATAAAACAAGTTGTCTTAAATCTGAGCTTATTGTAATACCAAGTATTATGCTGGTCATTGAAGATTCAAGCAATCATGATATCACTCACTTGCCTTCAAGTATCACAAGCCTATTGAATAATATAGGTACATTAACCGATACTATTTTTAAAAAGAGCATTTAAATGGAATCATCAACATGAATATAAAGGAAGAAACACTTAATTTTGTCTTGAAACACTGGCAAAGGCTTCATAGAGGAAGTAGCATTTAAGATGAGCCTTAAAAGGGGACCTGGGTGGCTTAATTGGTTAAGCATCTAACTCTTGATTTCCATTCAGGTCATGACCTTATGGTTTGTAAGATGAGCCCTGCACTGGGCTCTGCACTGACAGCCTGCTTGGGATTCTCTCTCTCCGGCTCTCTCTGTCCCTCCCCGCTCCCCTTTGCACTCTCTCTCTCTCTCAAAATAAATAAATAAACATTAAAAAATAAAATGAGTCTTAATGATCAGTAGTAACTTGGGAATAGTTATGAAGGGAAACTAAATTTATAGCAAGAGATATAACATGTGAAAAGGTTTGCAAAGGTGGAAGAGCATGATGTATGTGATGATTTATGAAAAGCTCAATTTGATTGACTTATAGAGTGAATGAAGGGAAACACCAGGATATGAGATTAGAAAGATACATTAGCACCAGATGGTGAAAAGAAACTTGTCTGACCTGGTAAAGAGGGAAGGAGTTTGGATTTTATGCTGTAGGCAATAAGGAACTCAAGCAGAGGAGAATATAATGAAACTATGTTTAAAAAAGATAACCAGCTTCCAGGCATGACAGATTGGAACAATTCTCCTCTAAGATTATATATAGAAATATCAATTAAATAGATAGTTTAGAAATACATTTGAAAGCATCAACGTGCTGCTGAGGTAAGTAGGAATGAAAGGACAAAATCTTGGAGAAGGAAGAACCATGTAGCTGACAGTATATTTTGTTCCTCAGGGCATTTGTTGATTCTGGGTGTAGAGCAACAGACCAAAAATTCAAGCAAAGACATTAAGGAAATGATTGCTAGGAAGAGCAGAAAAATCAATAGAACTTTTCACAGTCTCATCCTAGAGAAACAGAATTAAAGACTAAATCTTTTTTGAAGGAAGATAACATTTTTTAGAACATCTAAAAATTTTCAAAGACAATGCCCAACATTCAATAAAAAAATAACTAGGCATGACATACATTATGATTTAAAACAAGAAGAAAAAAGGACAATAAAAACAATCTCAAAGAAACTCAGATATTGGAATTATTGGAAAAGGAATTTAAGATAGCTACAATTAATGGGGCACCTAGGTCACTCAGTTAAGTGTACAACTTTAGCTTAGGTCATGATCTCACAATTCATGAGTTCCAGCCCTGTATCAGGCTCTGTGCTGACAGCTCAGAGCCTAGAGCCTTCTTCAGATTCTGTGTCTCCCACTCTCTCTTTGCCCCCCACCCTTCATGCTCTGTCTTTTCTCTCTCTCAAAAATAATCATTTTAAAAAAGGTATGATCAATATGTCAAGATACTAAAGAAAAAAGGGAGAATTTGACCAGAAAATTTAAATTAAAAAAAAGGAAGAAAATAGAAACACTAGAATGGAAACATAAAATATCTGCAATTAAGAACACAATAAACGGGTTTAAAGCAGATTAGCTACACAAGATCAAAATGTTAGTGAACTAGAAGAAAGGTGAACAAAATATGCAGATGAAAGTATAGTGAACAGCAAAGGATGGATAATACAGGAAAGAGTATATTATGTATTCTTGAAATTACAGTATTCAAAAGAGAAAATTACAAGAATGGGTCAGAAATAATATTTTAATACACAATGACTGCAAATTATCTGAAACTAATGAAAGACGAAGACAACAAAGAAACCTCAGATCTGAGTTTTTAAACTCAAGGCAGTAATTATTATTTTTTTTTAAATACACTTAACCAGGAACACCTGGGTGACTCTGTCGGTTAAGTCTCTGACTTCAGCTCAGGTCATGATCTCACAGTTCATGAGTTAGAGCCCCGCATCGGTATCTGTGCTGACAGCTCAGAGCCTGGAGCCTGCTTCAGATTCTGTGTCTCCCTCTCTCCCTGTTCCTACTTCACTCACACTCTGTCTCTCTCTCTCTTTCAAAAATAAATAAATATTAAAAATAAACAAATAAATAAATAAAATACACCTAACCATGTTATAGTCAAACTACTAAAACCAAAGACCAATCAAAACCTTTAAAGAAAGTTGATGGGAAAAAAGGCACTATATCTGTAAGAGCAACAAAAGACTGATAATTGACCTCTTAATTGAAATGAAGGAAGCTGAAAAAACTTGTGGAATAACAAGTTTAAAATGCTGAAAGAAAATAATTGCTCATCTAGAACCTCACCAAACAAAATTCTCTTCAGAAATGAAGGGAAATCAAAGATATTTTTCAGACAAATAAAACTGAAAACATTTATCACTAGCAGATGTGCACTAAAAATGATACTAAAGGGAATTCTTCATAAAGAAGAAAAAATAGTTTCATACAGAAGCATAGAAACATGGGACAGGAATTAAAGAAAATGGAAAAGGATGATGTGAGGGTAAATGTAATTAAATATTGGACATACAAAGCAATAATTTATTTCTTATGAAGATTAAAATATATGCAAAATTTAAAAGACTGAAATAAGTAAATAAAAGAGCAGAAATTTATATGACAAAAAGTAAATATTTGATAGAGAAAATAAGCAAAACAAAAATTATTACTTGAAAAGAATGATAAAATTGCTAGGGCCTTTTGCATGCTATCATGAATTGTCAATATGAAGAGAAAATAAATGGGGCATCCCTGACATTCTACAGACATTGAAAAGATAATAAGGAATATAGTGAATAATTTATATGCTATTAAAAATTTTGGTGAAGTTCAAAAATCCCTAGGAAAACACAGTGTACCAAAATGGGCGTAAGGAGAAACTAAAAACCCATATATCTATTCTAAAATCTGAATCTATAGGGGCGCCTGGGTGGCTCAGTTGGTTAAATGACCGACTTTTGCTCAGGTTATGATCTCACAGTTTGTAAGTTGGAGCCCCGCATAGGGCTGTATGCTGACAGCTCAGACCCTGGAGCCCACTTCGGATTCTGCGTCTTCTTCCCCTCTCTCTACCCCTCCCCTGCTCACACTCTGTGTCTCTCTGCCTCTCAACAATAAATAAACATTAATTTTTTTTAAAAAATCTGAATCTATAATTAAACATCTCCAGACACACACACACACACACACACACACACACACACACACACATACACACACCCCAAAAAACATCGGACTCAAAAAAAAAATCTGGGAGGTAGTTAAAATGGAGGAGGAGAAGGGAGACCCTAAGCTTGTCTTATCCCTCAAACACAGCTAGATAGTTAACAAATCACTCTGAAAACAGAATAAATCAATTGGATATTTGAGAAAACAAAAATTGCAAGTCTACAAATAGAAAAGCTACCACCTTCTGGAAGGTAAGAGGTGTGGGCAGTTAACTTGGGGCAGAAAGAGCTCTGGGTACAGCAGAGGGGAAGGAAGTTGCTTATGGAGGCTACCACAAAATAATATAAGCAGTGGAATGTAAAATCTGAACTTTTAGAAGTCTGCTACATTGGGGGATGTGCCTGGGTTAAAGGTATGCAGGTGGTGAAGTGGGATGGAATCCCAGGAATGACACCATGGTTTGAGGATCCCTTGGGTCACAAGAGGGATGGGTGGTACCAACATGCTGTGCTTTTTCCAGGGATAGGAGCAGGGACTTAGGCTGAGGGCAGCAAGCAGAGGTGCTGGCTTTCTGCTCTGTTTCGACATAAACTCTGAACTGCTGCTCAGTTGTGTGACCACTTTCCTTCCAGGGGCTGGAAAAAGCCCAGAGGAACAGCGAAGGTTTGCCCTTCTAGAGTCTTTAAAATTTGGAGTTTTGAGCCTGAGATAAAAAAAGTTAGGAAGCAGGCAGCGTGAACACAGGGTTCTGACAGAAACCAGGGACAGGAGAGGCGTGATTGATTGATTGCTCTTCTGTGAGAGTTCCCTGAAGAGTGGCAGTGCAATCTTTCACCTCAGGAGCTAGAGAGTGGGGGGCCTGCCATATTCATCCAGCCCATCAGTGTTGAAAGCCTTCAGGGAGCAAAACAGCGCCACCTAGTGGAGGCCAGAGTCACATACACCAAGCCCCTCCCCTCCCCCTCCCCTGGAGGAGCATTTTTACTGCAACAAGTCAGCCAGGGAATCAGCACAACACGTCCCACCCCCAGAAGACCAGCACAAATAACTTGCTTGCCCCAAGTCTTCTGATCCTAGAGTGCTACAAAGCTTCAGGTCTAGGGGAAATAGATCTACCTTCCTCTTTAGATTAAAAAAAATTTTTTGTAAGTTTATTTATTTATTTATTTTGAGAGAGAGACAGAGAGAGTGAGTGGGGGAGGGGCAGAGAGAGAGGGAGAAAAAAATTCCAAGCAGGCTCCACACTGTCAGTGCAGAGCCTGATGCAGGGCTTAAACTCATTAACCCTGAGATCATAACCTAAGCAAAACCAACAGTCAGATGTTTAACCCACTGAGCCACCCAGGCGCAACCTCCTTTTTATTTTTATTCATTATTTTAATTTTTTTTTCATTTATTTTCTTATCTTTTCAGTTCCTTTATTTGTTTTATTTTTCATTTATGTATTAAATTTTGTCTTTATTTTATTTTTATTGTTGACTCTAGATTCTTTTAACAAGCAAACCAAAACACACCCAGGATTTAGTTTTTTTTGTTTGCTTGTTTTTGTTTTGTTTTGTTTGTGTGTGTTTGTTTGTGTTTGTCTTCTTTCTTCTTTTTTTCTGGACAAAATGATGAGACAAAGAAATTCACCACCACCCCCCCGCAAAAAAAAAAAAAAAAAAAAAAGAACAGGAAGGAGAACTCATGGCCAGGGATTTAATCAATACAGATATAAATAAGATGTCTGAACTAGAATCTAAAACAACAATGATAAGGATACTAGCTGGGCTTGAAGAAACATAATGGATACCAGAGAATCCCCTTCTGCAGAGATAGAAGAACAAATGTCTAGTTAGACCAATTTAGAAATGTAATAACTGAGATGCAAACCAAAATGGAGGCCATAAAATGAGGATGATTGAGGCAAAGGAGCAAATTAGTGATATAGAAGATAAAATTATGGAAAATAATGAAGCTGAAAAGAAGAGGAAAAGAAAGGTCATGAATCACAAAGGCAGATGCAGGGAACTTAACTATTAAAATGGAATAACATTCCTCTCATAGGAGTCCCAGAAGATGAAGAGAGAAAAAGGAGCAGAAGACTTATTTGAACAAATTATAGCTGAAAACTTCCCTAATCTGGGGAAGGACACAGACATCAAAATCCAAGAATCACAGAGAAGTGCCAATAAATTCAACAAAGGCTGACCATTGCCAAGGTGTATCATAGTCAAATTTAGAAAATGCACAGACAAGGAAAGAATTCTGAAAGCAGCAAGGGAAAAGAGGACCCTAACCTACATGGGAAGACAGATCAGGTTCTCAGCAGATCCATCCAGAGAAATTGGCAGACCAGAAAGAAGTGGTAGGATATATTCAACGTGCTGAATGGGAAAAATATGCAGCCAAGAATTTTCTGTCCACTAAGGCTGTCATTCAAAATAGAAGGAGAGATGTCTGTTTCTCAGACAAAGAAAAGCTAAAGGAATTGTGATCACTAAACCAGCCCTTCAGGAAATTTTAAGGGGACTCTTTGGAAAAAAAAAAAAACAAAACACCAAAAGCAACAAAGACTACACTAGACTGGATAGACCAAAAGCAACAAACTCTAGAACATCACCAGAAATACCAACTCTACAGGTAACACAATGGCACTAAATTCACATAATTACTCTTTCAATAATTACTCTGAATGAAAATGGATTAAATGCCCCAATCAAAAGACATAGGGTATCTGAATGGGTAGAAAAAAACAAGATCCGTCTATATGCTACCTACAAGAGACTCATTTTAGACCTGAAGCCACCTGCAGATTGAAAGTGAGGAGGTTGGGGTGGGGTAGGGGGGCGCCTGGGTTGCTCGGTCAGTTAAGCATCCAACTTCAGCTCAGGTCATGATCTCACAGCTCATGAGTTCAAGCCTTGCATCAGGCTCTGTGCCCACAGCTTGGAGCCTGGAGCCTGCATTGGATTCTGTGTCTCTATCTCTCTCTGCCCCTCCCCCACTTGTGCTCTGTCTCTCTCTCTCTCTCTCTTTCTCAAAAATAAACATTGAAAAAAAAAAAGAAAGTGAGGGGATGGGAAACCATCTATGATACTAATAAAAGTCAAAAGACAGCTGGAGTAGTCATACTTATATCAGACAAACTAGATTTTAAAACAAAGACTGTGGGGTGCCTGGGTGGCCCAGTCAGTTAAGCGTCCGACTTCAGCTCAGGTCATGATCTCGTGGTTCGTGAGTTCAAGCCCCGTGTCGGGCTCTGCACTGACAACTCAGAGCCTGGAACCTGTTTCAGATTCTGTGTCTCCCTCTCTCTCTCTGACCCTCCTCCATTCATGCTCTGTCTCTCTCTGTCTCAAAAATAAATAAACGTTAAAAAAAATTAAAAAAAAACCAAAGACTGTAACAAGAGATGAAGAAGGGCATTATATCATAATTAAGGGGTCTATCCATAAAGAAGATCCAACAATAGTAAATTTTCATGCCCCAAACTTGGAGATACCCAAATATATTAATCAATAACTCATTAATAATAATACATAATAGCAAATGAAAATGAGAACATGACAATCCAAAACCTTTGGAATGCAACAAGGACAGTCCTAAGAGGGAAGTATATTGCAATACAGGCCCATATCAAGAAGCAAGAAAAGTCTCAAGTGCACAAACTAACCTCACACATAAAGGAGCCAGAAAAGGAACAGCAAATAAAGCCTAAAGCTAACAGAAGGGAAATAATAAAGATTAAAGCAGAAATAACGATATAGAAAAAGAAATACAGTAGAACATACAGACAAAACTAAGAGCTGGTTCTTTGAAAGAATTAACAAAATTGATAAACCCCTAGCCAGACTTTTCAAAAAGAAAAGAGAAAGGATTGAAAGAGATAAAATCAGGGGCACCTGCGTGGCTCAGTTGGTTAAACATCCAATTTCAGCTCAGGTCATGATCTCATGGTTTGTGGGTTCAGGCCCTGCATCAGGCTCTGTGCTGACAGCTTGGAGCCTGGAGCCTGCTTCAGATTCTGCCACTCTCTCTCTTTCTCTACCTCTTCCTTGCTCTCTCTCTCTCTCTCTCTCTCAAAGACGAATGAACATTAAAAAGCTAAAACAAAAACATAAATAGATAAAATCATGAATGAAAGAGAAGAGATCACAGCCAACATCAAAGAAATACAATTATAAGAGAACACTGTGAAAAATTATATGTCAAAAAGCTGGGCAATCTGGAAGAAATGGACAAATTCCTAGAAACACACAAATTATTAAAACTGAAACAAGAAGAAATAGAAAATTTGAACAGACTCATACCAACAAAGATATTGAATCAGTAATCAAAAATCCTTCAACAAACAAGAGTCCTGGGCTAGATGACTTTCCAGGGGAATTCTACCAGACATTTAAAGAGGAGTTAAATACCTATTGTTCTCAAACTTTTCCAAAAAATAGAAATGGGAAGACAACTTCCAAATACATTCTATGAAGCCAGCATTACCTTGATTCCAAAACAGACAAAGACCCCCCACTAAAACGGAGAATTACAGGTCAATATCACTGATGAACCTGGAGGCAAAAATTCTCAACTAGATACTAGCAAATCAAATTCAGCAGTACATTAAAAGAATTATTCACCATGATCTACTGGGATTCATTCCTGGGCTGCAAAGCTCGTTCAATATTTGCAAATCAATCAACATGATACATCACATTAATAGAAGAAAGGATAAGAACCATTATGATCCTGTCAATAGATGCAGAAAAGGCATTCGACAAAATACAACATCCATTCTTGATAAAAACCCTCAACTAACTAGGGATAGATGCAACACACGTCAAAATCATAAAGGCCGTATATGAAAGACCCACAGCTAATATCATCCTCAATGGGGAAAAACTGAGAGCCTTTTTCCTATGGTCAGGAATAAGACAAGGATGTTCACTCTCACCATTACTATTTAACATAGTACTGGAAGTCCTAGCCTCAGCAATCAAACAACGAAAAGAAATAAAGGGCATACAAATCAGCAAGGAAGAAGTCAAACTTTCACTTGCAGATAATAATGACACTCTATGTATAAAACTCAAGAGACTCCACCAAAAAATTGCTAGAGCCGATGCATGAATGCAGCAAAGTCACAGTATATAAAATCAACGTGCAGAAATCTGTTGCATTTCTATACACCAATAATAAAGCAGCAGAAAAAGAAATCAAGGAATTGACCCCATTTGCATTTGCACCAAAAGCAATAAGATACCTAGGAATAAACCTAACAAAACAGGTAAAAGATCTGTACCCTGAAAACTATAGAATACTTATGAAAGAAATTGAAGAGAACACAAAGAAATGGAAAATCGTTCCATGGTTATGGATTGGAAGAACAAATATTGTTAAAATGTCTATACTACCCAAAGCAATTGATACATTTAATGCAATCCTATCAAAATACCACCAGCATTTTTCACAGAGCTAGAGCAAACAATCCTAAAATATGGATGGAACCACAAAGACCCCAAATAGTCAAAGCAATTGTGAAAAAAGCAAAGCAAAAGTGGAGACGTCATGATTCCAGATTTCAAGCTATATTACAAAGCTGTAGTCATCAAGACAGTATGACACTAGCATAAAAACAGACAAATAGATGAATGGAACAGAATAGAAAACCCAGAAATGGACCTACAGCTATATGGTCAACTAAGCTTTGACAAAGTAGGAACGAATATCCAATGGGAAAAAAAGACAGTTTCTTCAACAAATAGTGCTGGGAAAACTGGATGGCATCATGCAGAAGAATGAAACTGGACCACTTTCTTACACCATACACAAAAATAAATTCAAAATGGATGAAAGACCTAAATGTGAGACAGGAAACCATCAAAATCCTACAGGAGAACACAGGCAGCAACCTCTTTGACCTCAGCTGCAGCAACTTCTTACTAAACATGTCACTGAAAGCAAAGGAAACAAAGGCAAACATGAACTATTAGGACCTCATCAAGCTTCTGCAGAGTGAAGGAAACAATCAACAAAACTTAAAGGCAGCCTACAAAATGGGAGAATATATTTGCAAATGACACATTTGATAAAGGGTTAGTATCCAAAATCTATAAAGAATTTACCAAACTCAACATCCAAAAACCAAATAGCTCAATTGAGAAATGGGCAGAAAAAAAATGAATTGACATTTTTCCAAAGAAGATGGCTAACAGACACATGAAAAGATACTCAACATCACAGATCATATCACCTTGCCATGTAGTCAGAATGGCTAAAATTAATAACACAAGAAACAACAGGTGTAGGTGAGGATGCAGAGAATGGGGAAACTCCTTACACTGTTGGTGGGATTGCAAACTGGTACAACGAATCTGGAAAACAGTATGGAGTTTCTTCAACAAACTAAAAATAGAACTACCCTATACTCCAGCAGTTTCACTACTAGGTATTTACCCAAAAGATACAAAACTACAGATTCGAGAGGCACCTGGGTGGCTCAGTCAATTGATGGTCCAACTTTAGCTCAGGTCATGATCTCACAGTTTGTGGGTTTGAGCCCTGCGTTGGGCTCTGTGCTGACAGTTCAGAGCCTGGAGCCTACTTCAGGTTCTGTCTCCCTCTCTGCCTCTCCCCCACTTACCCTCTGTTTCTCTCACTCTCAAAAATAAATAAACATTAAATTAAAAAAAAACACAAAAATACAGATTTGAAAGGGTGCATGCACTTCAATGTTTATAGCAGCATTATCAATAATAGCCAAACTGTGGAAAAAGACCAAATGTCCATTGGCTGATGAATGGAAAAGAAGAGGTGGTATAGATACACAATGGAATATTATTTATCCATCAAAAAGAATGAAATCTTGCCATTGGCAACAATGTGAATCAAGCGAGAAGGTATTATGATAAGTGAAATATGTCAATCAGAGTAAGACAAATACCATATGATTTCACTCATATATGGAATTTAGGAAACAAAATAGGTGAACATAGGGGGAGAGGTGGGGAGGAAAAATGAGAGATGGAAACAATCCACAAGAGACTCTTAACGATAGAGAAGAAACTGAGGGTTGATGGAGGAAGGTGAGATGGGCTAGATGGGTGGGGACTATTAAGGAGGGCACTTGTTGTAATGAGCACTGGGTGTTATATGTAAGTGATGAATCATTGAATTCTACTCCTGACCAATATTCTTTATATGTTGGCTAACTAAAATGTTTTTTCAATTTTTTAATGCTTATTTATTTTTCAGAGCGAGACAGACAGAGCACGAGCAGGGGAGGAGCAGAGAAAGAGGGAAACACAATCTGAAGCAGGTTCCAGGCTCCAAGCTGTCAGCACAGAACCCAGTGCGGAACTTGAGCTCACAAACTGCGAGATCATGACCTGAACAGAAGACAGAAGCTTAACTGACAGATCCACCCAGATGTCCCTTGGATAAGTAAAATTTAAAACAAAACAAAACAAAACAAAACCACCAGTATCAATGGTTGCACTGGTGAATTCTAATAATCTAATAAAGAAACAGCAGCAATCTTCCACAAACCATTTTAAAGAATAGACAAAGAAACAATACTTCCCAACTCTTTTTTAAGGCCAGTATAATCCTAATTCCAAAACATACAAGAAAGGAAAATTACAGGCCAATTTCTACCAAAAAAATTCTAAAAAAAATTTTAGCAAATGGAAAAGACTGTATATCGTAAATAAGTGGGGTTGATTTCAGCTATGAAGGTTAGTTTACCACTTACATATCAGTCAGCCTATTTTGCCACATTAACAAATAAAAGGTGAAAGAAATCTTCACTCAATAAGATGTTGTACTTAGAAAATCCAAAATATTCCAAAGAAAAACTATTGTAATTCATAAATACATTTAACAAGTTCTTGGGGGCCCCTAGGTGGCTCAGTCAGTTAAGTGTCCAGCTCTTGATTTTGGCTCAGGTCATGATCTAATGGTAGATTGAGCTACATGTCGGGATCTCTGCTGATAGTATGGAGCTTGCTTGGGATTTTCTCTATGACTCTCTCTCTGTTCTTCTCCTGCTCTCCCTGTCTCTCTCTCTCAAAACAAAAACAAAGAAAATAAGTTCTTGAAATGTCAACATACCAAACACACAAAAATCAACAGTATTTTTTTATATCAGCAACAAATTAACAAAAAATGAATTTCAAAAGATGATAGCTCACAACTTCAGAAAAACATGAAAAAAAAAACCTTGTAATATAACTAATAAAAAATGTATAAGAATTGTACATCAAAAACTTCAAAACAATACTGGGAGAAATTAAAGTGGCTCTAAACAAATGAAGGGGGGATTATATCATGTTTATGGATGGAAAGACCCAATATTGTCATGATCTGAGTTCTCTCCCAATTGATAAACACATTTAGCTTCATCCCAGTCAAAAATCCCACCAAGTTTATAGTATGGAAATAGTCTAGCTGTTTCTAAAATGTATGTATGGGAAGAAATGGAGCAAGTATAGCAAAGGTGTTCTTTAAGAAGAATAAATTTGGTGGGTATTGCTACTAGATATAAAGACTTAATGTGATAGTAATTAAGATGTGGCACTGGTATAAGAATAGACAAATGGACCAGTTGAACAGAGTAGAAAGTCCAGAAACATACTACCTTTGATTTATTATAAAGATGGTATAATGGGGTCTGGAGGCCTTTTCAATAAATGCTGTTGTGTCATCTGGACATCCGTAAATAAAATAAATATGTCTAGAACTCCTCTTCATGTCCTATACAAAAATTCAGGAAATCTTGTAGATCTAAATGTAAATAATTAAAATAAGAAAGTTTTGCCCCCAGATTTATATTGTGATATAAAAGACATACATCACTGAGTTTCAAGTGTATTGCATAAAGGTTTGACTTACAAACAACATGAAATAATTACTACAATAATTACTATAGTACATCATTTATATAGATACAATAAAAAGAAGTTGGAAACAAAATTCTCCTTGTATTGGGATCTCAGGATTTACTCTCTTAACTTTCTTATACATCACATGGCAGTATTTGCTATTGTTATTATGTTGTACATTGCACCCCTTCTATTTATTTACCTTATAATTGAAAGTTTGTAGCTTTTGACCACCTTCTCTAATTCTACTCCTCTTCTGCCTCTGGTAACCACAGTCTTACCTCTTTTTGTATGAGTTTTTTTTTTTTTTTTTTTACTATTCCATATCTAGGTGAAGTCATACAGTATTCATCTTTCTCTGACTTATTTCACTTAGCATAGTGCCCTCAAAGTCCATCCATGTTGTCACAAATGGTAGGATTTCTTCATTTTTTATGGCTGAATAATATGAATAATATCTATATCTATATATCATAACTCCTTTATCCATTCATCAGGCAATGGATACTTAGGTTGTTTCCACATCTTGGCTATTGTAAATAATGTTGCTATAAACATGGCGTTACAGATATCTGAGTTAGTGTTTTTGTTTCTTAACAAAGCTTCAAAATTTTTTTTTTAACATTTATTCATTTTTGAGAGACAGAGAGAGAGAGACAGAGTGCAAGGGGGCAGGAGGAGCAGAGAGAGAGAGGGAGACACAGAATCCAAAGCAGGCTCCAAGATGTCAACACAGAGCCTGATATGGAGCTCAGCCCGAGAAACTGTGGGATCATGACCTGAGCTGAAGTTGACGCATAACCGACTGAGCCACCCAGGTGCCCCAAAAGCTTTTAGCAGAAAACATAGGAGAATATCTTCCTGACCTTCAGGTTGGCAAAGGCTTCATAAAAAAGCACTAACCATAAAGGAAAAAAATAATACATTGATAAGTTGGGCTACATTAACATTAAGAGCTGCAGTTCCTCAGAAGATACCATTTCAAGAGTGAAAGGCAAGACATAGATATTTGCAAAGTATACACCTGGCAAAGGGCTTGTAATCTATAAGGGATATAAAGATTCAGAACATCAAAAAGGCAATGCAATGAAAAGTCTAAGTGAAAGCTGAGGGAAAGACTGGCTTTGAAAACTATTGAGATGGAGCCATTGCTGCTTGGGGTGCTACATCAACAAACCGACATTTAGATAACTGCCATATCCCTGAAAATGCTCCCCTTGACTAGGAATGTAGTATATTCAGTCAGCCAATCCCCAAAGCCAAGCAAACTCTGGACCTCCTCACCTCAAAAAGGTTGACTATGTGGCCCCAGCCAATCAGATACTTTCTATTTGTCTCTCTCTTGTTCTTTATTTTGTTAAAGAGAAAACCACAGGCTCCAAGTGGTGTCACTTAGACTGAGTTTCCAAACCAGGGCTTAATACCCAAGCAAAGTGCAGTTTCAACCTCCCCCAGAAATGTGTCCTTAAACAGTCAGTCAGGGAATTTTTCTATCCATCAGCACTGCTGCATCTGTTACCTGGGTCCTCTCCATCTCCTAATGAAAGATGAGGTAATCTACATAAGACACCATGCTCTTTCCTGTAGCAAACAGCCTTCTCTGGAACAATCCTTTTCTTTTGCTAATAATTTTCTTGCCCACACCTTCCACCTATAAAAACCTTCCATTTTGTAGAACTCCTCAGAGCACCCCTCTATATGCTAGATGGGGTGCTGCTGGGTTCATGAATTGTTTAATAAAGATGTTACCGAGAGTGAAATGGAAAAAGAACCCTCAGTTCTTTTCACTGCCACGGTGAAGAATTTCAGAACAGAGAAATGAAAGTAAAGCAAGCAAAGTTTTATTAAAGTACTCTCCAAGGGAGGAGCAGGCCAGTCAAGAGAGACAAAGGCCCTGGAAATTCCAGGGTGTGGGCTTATCTCAATTTTTTTGGGGGGGAGTGGACCCTAGGGGTGCAACATTTGAATGACAGGTCCAAGTTATAACAATAATTAGCCAACTGCGCATGTCCTTTCTCCAAGATGTATTTGAAATGCCTGCACAAGGTAGGAAACCACAATATTGTTTCTATTCTAGAGACATCAAATAAGGACAAGCCTCTGCTTTCTGCAGGAGCAAAACAAACAAACTTAACTCTTCTTCGGCTGGAATGCTGTAACCACAAACCGACCACTGGATGGGTGGAATGGGTTGTCCTGGGGCCGTCCTCTGTTGAGGTTCTCCATCAGGATGTCTAAGGTCCATCCTCCTGTTGCTCATGCCTTCCTTCCTGCCTAACAAAGCCTTAGATCTTCAAATTTATTCGGTTGAATTTTATTTTTTAATAATTCTTTACCCTATAAAAACTTATTGCCCTTGCCCCATTTTGCAGTTCTCCAAAAGGAGACTGTCCATGAAGTGTTAAATCAAGTTTGTTTGTATCACCTAAATCGTCTTCTTGAATCATTTGTTCACAAAGCCAAGGGCTTGGGACCATAGAGAACCAAGGAGCTGATGACAGGTCTTTGGGGCATGAGTGGGAGGGGAGGAGCCACTCACAGCAAGGAATCTCTTCGTGATTTCCAGCTGCTGAGAACAGTCACCTTGATTTAGTGTAATCAAGTGTTGGACTCTCAAACAACTCCAGTTGGCCTGGTATTATGTCGGCATGCTGCACATTAATGTGAAATGAGATTAGATGGAGCTCCATCTCCTCATTCTGGGGAATTCTCCTGGTCATTGCCCTTTGTTTCCTGTACCTCTGCTAAACTCTCCACCCCATTCCATCTTCCCTTCAGTGTCCAGACTTCTTCCCCAGGAATGTGGAACACAGCTGTTTTTGGTGCTATTGTAACTTTTCACAAACTATCACTGATGGACAGCAGATGTGCAGAGCAGCCTTTTACCAAGTGTCTTTTCTGGGCAAAGGTGGGAGGAGGTAATGAGAGGAATTACAGATGAGTGCTACTCAAACTCCCTGTTCTTTGGTACCTTGACTCCCATTTCCCCAGCCCCCTTTTTCCAGGAGGGTTCCAGCCTTCTGGTGTTTTCTCTGAATATTTTCTCCAAAACTTCAGATTCTTTATTATGTAGATTAAACCATTTAGATATTTCTAAGTCACTCCTCTGTTTTTCCAATCATGCCCTGGGACTGATCTGTCATCAAATTCCACTGAAGTGTTTTCTCAGAGAAGCTTCTACAGAGGAGTTTTGAGGCTAGCTTAAAAAGAATTCTTTAAAATTCCAAACTGAACTTATTAATATAGGACACATCCTCCTCTCTTCCCAGCCCAGTTCTTACACCAAGTTCTGTATTTTCTTCTTCCTTAAGATTTCTCCAGGAAGCCTACACTGCATTGTCTAGGCTCAAGCTCTCTTTTTGGTTTCCCCTAATAAGTTTCTGTGAAGGAAGAGCTAATGGCATGGAGATAATGGTTTTAGAGTGGAACTTTAAGCAGGATGTAGTGGTCAGGAGGCTGAATGAAGACAGGCACCCCAACACTAGTCCACTGCTGTGAATATTACAGAGGCTGCTCCAGGGGAGGGTAGTCACCCACCAAGACTCCATGCTGATATGCCCCGCCTGGTACCAGTGATTGGTTTGTGCACTGAAACTACAGTAGATGACTAATGTCAGCTTCCTGTGACTGTCTCAAATGACCTCAAGAAGAAACTAAAAACAAGAAGAATGGGAAAAACAGTTAAGTGGAAGCAGTCAAGCAATATTTTTGAACAATCAAATGTGATAGAAACATGACATATTTGTGGAGGGCACTTTTAGACAAATAAGCTTGGGCAATGGAATGCAGAAAAGGCCATAATGGCCACCTGGCTGAATACAGACAGGCCCATCAGGTCACCCAATGATAAATACCCATAGACCCTAACTGACTGATGGGTTACTAACAACTAGGCACAGTTACCAAGAAAGGGAAAATTCCATGTCACCATACATCCTCACCTACCTTCCTTAAATGCAGACCTCTCCCACTGCCTTCTTACAGATACAGACTCTCCTCTGCTGTCCTGCCTGCTGCTCCCTGGCAGGGCATTCAGTCAACTTCTACCTCCCTTGTTATGCCTCGGGTGAAATCTTTTACCTCCCGCACCAACACCAGCTTCCACAAGATCACCACCTCACATCTGGGGGCCTCCATCCCATTGAGAGACACCCATTTAGTCACTACGATATTAAGATGCTCTACAGATCTTTTGCATACTTATGTGGAAATTGGTAAACCTTAATTTTTACAGATGAACAAATTATACCTTGTGACATGCAATTATGCCTTGGAGAGCTGCTTGCAAGCATGTATACTCCTTCCCCTTTTTGTACATAATCCCCCTGTAAACTGATGGACTTTGGCGTAGTTCTTTCAGAGCAATCTGAAATAGTATCTCTCAGTCTATAATCCTTAGTAAGACAACAAATAAAACATTTACTAACCTATTTTGAGGTTGGCTTTTTTTTTCAGTCCACAAGTTCCTTCTCCACCCCTAAAATACCTATAAGGAAGCCCATTCCCTGTCCTCTCCATGCTTCCAGGAGCTCTCCTTTTGTTTATTTTTGTGACTATTATACTGTAGCCAATCAAGTGACGCAGGGGAGGCAAGGAGCACAGGAGAAAATGGAAGAGATTTTCTACATCAGGCCAAAGCTTCTAGTAAGATATTTAACTTATTCTGTGATGGGGTTTTGGGGTGATGGTGGGGTTTGGAAGTGATGGCCAAGAAAGAATTCCTGAAGAGGTCTTTGGTGCAAAAAGGTGACTTTATTAAAGCACAGGGACAGGACCGATGGACAGAAAGAGCTGCACCAGCGTTGTGAAGAGTGACATCTTATATACTATGGGCGAAGTAAAGTCAAGAGGAAGTTTCCAAAGAGATTTCATATGCTAAAGTCTCACAGATTACTGGAGGCCAAGCTGTTTTCAAGCTAAGGTTGTTTTTCCCTCTAGCAAAGCATTAACACTGAGACAGTGGGAGTTCCTGGACTTTAGCCCATTCATGGAATTGCCTTTTTCTTGTAAACTGGTGGAGACTTTTATCAGTTAACCATTTGTGGGTTTGTTGTTGTTGTTGTTGTTTGTCCTTTCCTGTTTTTGGGTAGCCAGGAGTGTCCAAGGAATATAACATATATCCCACCTGGGGAGGGAGGTGTGCTAGCTTGTACTTTGCCCTTAGCCTGCCTTATGGTCTCTCATCATATCACCCCTGAACAATTTTGACCCTCAAATCTTTGAAATTGTTGAAGGTGGAAGGTCTCATCTTCTGCAGCTTCTTCCTTTTGAGTAGGGGTATAGTGATGTCCCTACCTATGGGTGAACATTGGTCAGTCGGGGGAACAAAAGGCAGAGGCAGCCAAATCCAATGTAGACACTAAGTTGGTATCAATGTAGGTAAGGATTATCTGTCATTGAGAAGTCATTGTAGTGATAGAGTCTTGGCACCAAGCAGAGACAATGAAAAAGGTAACCTATTAGGATAAGCATGGCTAGAAGAATGAGAAGTCCAACAGAGAGATCCTTAATAGTTGAGTATAATTCTCCAGTCTAGATGTTTAACTAATCATTAAAGGAAAGAGGGATTATTTAAAGCACCAATTTGAGTATTCATGTTAGTTAGATATACAGAAATATTCTTGTGGCAATCTTGAATATATACACAGCATTTTGTTTTTATGAGAGCATAAGTTCCACCTTGTGCAGCAAACATCTAATGCCATTCTATTTTGTAGAACTGTTTTATGGATTTGTGTTACTTTAGTATGTTATTTTGAGAGTCATTTAAGGCCTTAACTGGGTAACAGGTGGTATTTTAGCCGTCATATAGATTCAATTTTGTTTAGTAAGCAATTAGGCAATTAATAAGGGGTGTAAAATATAAGTTAATGGTTAGAGCAAGCTACAAACCCAACATATGTCAGTGCTGCCAGTGAGAAGATTTTTAGATGTCAGGCTTGAGGCATCCCCAGATAGAGTGGGAACAAGCAGCAGGAATCAGATGGAGTTTTCTAGTTTATAATTCAAATGTCTGTGGTGATCCTTTTGAATGGCCCATTTTGAGAAGGAATTGTCAGTATAAATTGGGGAAAGGAGAATGAAAAAGAAAGGTACAACCCTCATAAGAGAAGTTTGAGGTCTTTCATGGGTTCACAGGAATAAGAAGACACATTAGTTTGCTCACTGGTTTCCTGTGAAGGGAGTACAGGTGTTACTTTAGATATAGGAGCCCTTGAAGAATGCCCCTCTAATTTTACTGCAGTGGGAGTAAATAATATGACCCAGTAGGGGCCCTTCCATTTTGGAATTAAATTCCCTTCTGTATTAGACTTTCAATCGTTAAATAAACCAGGTCTCCCGGGTTTATATGGGGTGGGTTTCTAGTAACTGTCCGATCAGCTTTAGGGAGGATATGGTTTGCATATTTAGAGATTTATGAATTAACCTGGCCTTAAACGAATTTAATAAAGCACTATATTTTTTTGTCTATTGATAAGTCTATAGTAAGAAAAGTCTTTTATATATAATTCTTGGGGGAATCCATCTCATTTTCCAGTTGTTTAAACAATATACCCATGAGGTCCTGTTACTATCCTCACAGAATAACAAGCAAGAAGATTGTCCAGACCTGTGCTATTGTGACAGTATCTCTTAAGTTTACCTCAAGTTGTCCAGCTTAGGCAAACAAACTTTTAAAGACAATCAGAATTGGAATTTAACATCCATAAAAGTGCATTACTGAAACATGATTTTTCTCTCTAATAACCTTCAACTAGAGATAGCCAAATCAGGACTAATTCACTTATAAAATAAGTCCAGTTTTAACAAACTTGGCCTAATTATTTACATAAGCTCAGCAAGGATAGTGATTGATCATATAGATCTTTTATAATTTGCTTTGCTGAAACTTTTTATAAGGACTCTAGATTGAACTTTTGGTAGCCTCTCCAAGCCAGAAGCCAAGCCAAGTTAGCCATTAGGCATGGCTGCAATAGCGACTGATTTGGGCAAATTTCTATTCACAAGGTTCCCAACATATCCTGAGATTCCTGCACCTACCAGGAAGTGGCATTCTTTACTTGCCTGATAAGGCTCCTGAGAACTCTGTAAGTAAGATAGGTATAGGCCAGCATTTCCAAGGAGCTTTATTGGCTTCATGTTTCATAAGGTCAACCTTAGTTCCTTAAAGCTATATGGTTATATCTGAAGCTATGCCTGTTGCGCTCAAATATGACATTCCAATCAAAGCCTTGGTAAAATAACCAGTATTTCCAAGATGAACAGATTCTTATTGAACTTATACAAATATGTATGATTGCCATGAAAGAAAGAATACTCACTGAGAATCTTTGAATTTTAAAGAGAGAATAATTAAGTGCCTCGGTTTGTTTACAAATGAATGCTTTATCCTATTTCTGTATGTCATAGATATCTTAAAAGAAGTTTCTTTAATCTGGAAGAGCAAACATTAGAGAACCAGCAATATTTCTAACAAGAGTCACAAAAACTATAATCTTTCTCAGTTCATTTAGTCCCATGTTACTAATTCTTGTTCAGTTTGAATGCAGCTTTTTAATTCTGGAAATTCTTACCCATTTTAGTTTTAGGATTTTAAAGATGCCAAATACCTCTTAGGATTTTAAATATGTCAGATACCTATATTTGTCCTAAAAGTCCTTTTAATTAATCTCCTTGAAGATGAAATACATTTTGTGAGAGAAAAAGAACAATTATAAATGACAAAATCTCAGAGGTAGACATTGTTAAAGATCTGATGAGAATTTATTATGATTCAATTGACAAGGAAATTTGGTTATTTCTGTGACACATAACACTTCAATAATCAGAGTATCAAGTGAGAACCTTATACAAAAATATTAAAATTTCAGGAATTGCATTTATATTGAGCAGTTATAGCATTTACCCAAGCAATGCAACCTAAGGTTTATCATCATTTGTTTGACAGTGTTTCCAGAGTAACTTAGTATACCAAATAAGCAAGCCTTAATTGGTCAAAGACTTAATTTATAATTTTAAATTCTGGGAAGTTTGTTAAAACCTTAGAAAGTTATAAAGCACGTCCTAAATAGGATTACAGATCATTACTGATCTTATTTATTTAACCAAGAAGGCAATAAGATATTCTAAAGGCAAATATATAGGGTTATATAGTTGTTAGCAAAACTTAGCTCCTTTAACATTGAAAAGTTTTAACTTTAAGTAATCAAAGACCTAATAAAGACATAAACATAAACATATAAACATAAACACAAACATTTAAAACATTGGGTCACCTGGGTGGCTCAGTCAGTTAAGCATCTGACTTTGGCTCAGATCATGATCTTGCAGTTTGTGAGTTCAAGCCCTGCATCAGGCTCTGTGCTGACAACTCAGAGCCTAGAGCCTGCTTCAGATTCTGTGTCTCCCTCTATCTCTGCCCCTCTCCTGCTCATGCTCTGTCTCTCTCTGTCTCTCAAAAATAAATAAATATTTAAAAAATTAAAAAAAAAACATTTAAAACTTAAAGCTTTGATTTTCCTGGACAGACATGAGAAAAAAAGCTTTGTTTACATTTTCTTATCAAGAGCAGACCAACAATCTAAAAAAACCTTTTTTTTTAATGTAGAGTAAAGCAGAATTTTAATCTTAAAACAGTATATTTTAAAATCCACTCATTGCAACCTTAGTCCATCCCAACCATACATAAAATTTCTTTCTAAAGATTTCCCTTTAAAAACCTCCTACAACTTTCCTTCACCTTCAAATTTTGTCCCAAGTCATTTCTCTCTAAAGAACCAATCTCATTTAGGACAAAATTACTTTCTTTTACCTTCAACAAAAATTTATTTCCATTCCTTACATCTTTATTACATATCTTCTACTTTTTTTACATCCAGAGTTGTTTTTCTTATTCCCATCAGTCTTAACTATATTGAGTAGAATTTTAACTCTTAGAAACCTTCATCTCCAGTGAAAACTTAGTAGTAACCAATTATGAATTGTTACACCAGAATTCTTTAGATGGAAAATTTATGAACCACTTAAGCACAAAGATGTTTACCAACAAGCCTTTTTGCAATAAATCGAAAGCAGGTGGAAGAAAAAGAAGTCAAAAGTGCAAACTTATGTTCAGTAATCAATGCTTTAGTTTTTTATCTCATTAGATAGCCAATGAATTCAATCTCTTTTATCATGCAAACAAAACTTTGAAGTTTCAGGGTACCAAAGACTTTGAAAGCTATCTTCTTAATTAACCATTATTGTAAGTCTTTTTTTTTTTTTTTGCTAATGAATGGCAACAGAGATAACATGAGCTTATTTGATCTTCAGGAAACCTAGATAGAATAAAACTTTTATGTTTAATGCTGATAAACAGGTCTATATCAAACCAACAAACTTAACTTAGTTTAAACAATGAATATGTTCCACTTGGGTCCACTTAAGACAATTGTTCCCCATTGTCAATTTTTACCTGGAACACTGGTGGGGAAATCTGAAGTGGGTGGTCCAAGGGATTGCTCTTTGCTCCTTGACGTTGAGGGTGGGAAGAGCAGATGGTGCCTGAGGCACTGAGGAGCCAGTTATGTAGGCTGTACCCAAGGTGGTGCAGAAACAAGAGGACCGGGAGGGGAAGGCAGAAGAGGCGAGGTACCAGCAGAAGGCAGAGAAAGAGGATTCCCAGTCCTAAATTATGTCAGTTCTGACAGAGAAGCAGATGCCATGTCTTTTTTTTTTTTTTTTTTTTTTTTTTTTTTGCCAACTAGTGGAATGTCCATGTCAGGCCTGAGAAGACAGGGAATTTCCCCAAAACAAATGGAGTTTCAGCAGCTGCTTGGGAATAATTCTTAAAGTCCCTGTCCTTAGGTAGACTAACCATAATTGACTTCAGTTATAGCCATTAATCCGGGAAATGAATGAGGGAGATGCCCTCCCATCTATTAGGAGGAGGAACAGAGAGAAAGAGTCAGGGATGGCCTGAACTCCAGTGACTGAGTTTTATCAGGAGGCCTGTTTAGACATTTGATTTGTCAGGAGGGAGTTTATTAGCCAAATGCATTTGGGCAAACACATTCTCCAACAAGTCTTTTGGTCCAGGTCCTGATTTAGAACCTGAGGCCCTAGGTAGGGTACCTCTGTCCATTTGCCCTGTTTCCTGCAAAAGAGATCTAACTGCTAGATTCTACTAAGGCCACGCAGTGTTACAGGAGATCAGTCTTTTTCTACATTTTGTAATTCAAATTGTTTCTAGTAGATTGAAAAGACATCCCAAGGGAAAGTCCATGAGGGCCAAAGAGAAGCTCCCATGCTCCTCCTAGAAAGAAAAGTAGACAGAGGGAAGTAGAGAAGGCCCATTTCCACGAAGATTCCCTCAACACCGCCCCCCCCCCACCCACCGACGACTTCCAGGTGGCATCCCATGCACAGGATATGTCAGAAGTTCCTGGTGTCATAGTGACTGGAGGCATCCCTCCAAAGAAGCAACTATGATCACTGAAAAGCCACTAAGGGCTCCTGAGGAGGGATGCTAGTGTCCCCCCACTTCCCCATTGCATTCTAGACTACAGATGGGTACCAGGGTATGAACCTGAGTTTGCCTTGCTAAGAAGGCCATGAAGAACTGCTGTTTTTAACCCATGGAAAACACTGGAAATATTTTACAAAGGGGAATTACCCAATTTTGTAATTTAAGTAGTGTTAGTAGAAGACATTGACTGATAACAGTAAAGACAGAAATCCATCATGATCTAAGCAACATTCCAACACATACTGCCTTTAGAGCCAACTTCCCTAGGAAATGGTCCCTGGTTTGGTTTTAATTCAATTGGGTACTGGTTTTGTCTGGGTCCCAGTGGAGGTCTCATGGCCAGAGGCTGCTAGACCAGACATGTAGAGGGTATCACATTAGACCAATGAGGAGGAAACCTCACACAGGAGTCTGAAGATTGGCAGCCATACTAGTCACCTAGGTGGTTGTCCCCTGCCCAAGAAAGACAACTTTGTATAAGGACAGGAATAAAGAGAGGGCATCACGTTTGTGGGTCTTATTACCATTCTGGTCAAGGTACTAACTTCTAGCCAAGAAGTTAGTTACTCTCCTCCCCATAGAGTAACCATGGGCTAGAGGATTGCAGCCTGAACAATCGAATGAAAGTATTCCAATAAAACCATACTCCTCGAAAACCCCTGAAATGAGAGTAAAGGAAGAAAAGAGAAAGTGCTCACCAAGTTTGCACCAAAGGTCAGAGTCCAGATGAAAAGACTCATCTCCCCATGCTGGGAACCAAATGATGGGGTTTTGGGGTGATGGTGGGGTTGAGAACTGATGACCAAGAAAGAAATCCTGAAGACGTCTTTGGTGCAAAAAAGGTGATTTTATTAAAGCACAGGGACAGGACACATGGGCAGAAAGAGCTGCGTTGTGAAGAGTGTTGTGGAAGAGTGACTCCTTATATATTATGGGGCGGGGGAAGTAAAGTCAAGAGGAAGTTTTCAAAGATCTGTCATATGCTAAAGACACAGATTATTGGAGGCTGAGCTATTTTCAAGCTAAGGTTGTTTTTCCCTCTAGCAAAGCATTAACATTAAGACAGTGGGGAGTTCCTGGACTCTAGCCTATTCATGGAATTGCCTTTTTCTTGTAAACTGGTGAAGACTCTTATCAGTTTAACCCTTTGCTTGGTTTTGTTTTGTTTTGTTTTGTTTTTGGTCCTAGAAGTGTCCAAGGAATATAACACATATCCTACCTGCGAAGAGGGGTGCTTTAGCTTATACTTTGCTCTTAGCCTGCCTTATGGTCTGTCATGTAAGCATGGGTAAATTGATTTTATACTTTCAAGTCTACATTTTTTGTCCCCACTCTCAACATATGTCTGTAAGCATAGTAACCTCAGAGGCTTGGGTGACGTTGGTAGGATATATTTTCTTCACCATCTTAGATTTGAATAGCTGGAGGCCCATGGTAGTAAAAAGATTAATAAGAGAAAAGACAAAGTTTACATATACATGCACTTGGAAGTTTCTCAGTAATGAGTAACTCACTGAAGAGCCAGAATAAAAGTTTATATACCAACTTAACAAAAGGGCATTGAAGTCTTCAGTGGGAAAGTAGAGAAGGTTGGTTTTTTTAATGTTAATTAATTTATTTTTGAGAGAGAGAGACAACATGAGAACATGAGCGGAGAGGGGTAAAAAGGGAGGGGGAGAGAGAATTCCATGCAGGGTCTCAATCCCATGAACCTCGAGATCATGATCTGAGCTGAAATCAAGAGTTGGACCCTTACCTGACTGAGCCACCCAGGCACCCCTCTGTTGGGCTTTTTGATGCTCATGGAAATGGGCAGTGTGTCTCCATGGAAAGTTGAATTTGCAGGAAATTGCCTTAAAGGGAGATTCATGACAGTTGTGTTTTTCCAGAGGCTCTGCCTTAGCCATATATGGGAAGTTCAGACAAGATTTCTTTCTGCATCTTTCCATAGCTCAAATGTTATCACTTTAAAATAATCTTTATACCAATTGTGGTGTCCTAATGGATCCCCACAATAGTAAGGTAAGTATGATTTAGGGACATCTTAGAACCTACACATTCAAATTATTAAGAAAACAGAATGATTTTATTTTGTGTCTCTCTAAAAAGTAAACCAGGATATATTCTCCACAAGTAGGTATAATGCTCTATTCTTTATAAGATACATTTTTTTTTACTCTTCTTAAATGCATATAAAAGCATTTAACAGCTGGATACCTCATTTTTGCCTGGAATAACCAGGTACACATCACCAGACCGGATTGGAATGTCTTACTTCTTTCTTTATTATTCCTTTTAGCCTACATCATCAAGTTGTTGATGGTGGAGAATCACTACTGGATCAGGGACCAGCTTATCCATAATAATATAATCATCAGCCTGTTTAGAAAGTTTGGCTTTTATTCACTAACGAGTGAGTTGTTAGAGATCTCCAGATTATTGTGAGAAATTCTTTTCCTTGAGTACGAATTCTAATGCTTGTGAGATAGGATATTGTCCTGGGGCATCTAAAAAATGTTTCTTTCAATTTTACTATTTTAAAGATTTATTGAGTGCCATCGAATCAGAGACCTTTGGAAAGGTCTTATTACCAAAAAAAAAAAAAAAAAGCCTCAGGGTTGAGTAAGCCTTTTCCAGAAACAAGAAAATTAAGGATGATGAAAATCCAGAAAAAAGCCTACATGAGTATACATACAAACATCAGCTCTCTTTTATTTCAGTCTCAAAATGGTACCATTGAAACATCTTATTGACATCTATGCAAAATGTCACATACCTTTGGTCTTGGAAAACTCAATGTTAATATTTCCACTTCATTTTTTAATGATGTAAAATCTCTTTAGGGGTTCTTATACCAGTGTTATATTGGTTTTGAAGTTTTATGGCATAGGGCTTGCCATTTTCCATACCAGAAGTCACTTTATTTGAATACCAGGGTGTGTTTCTGCTTGCATGCTGGCAAAGACAGTTGGAAAAAAAAGTGTTGTATTTTATTTTATTGCTACCAGAAAATATTAGACATAAGGTGGAAATGTGAGAAACCTCCCACTTTGTAAGAGGAATCCGTATATGAAGACTCTGGCCTCTATAGAAACAAGTGATTAATTTTTAGAACTTTGTACCTAATACAGAGAATCATTTAGCTAGTCACTATCATGACAGGAGAGAGACATGCTTTTCATCCTTTCCTTCTCTCTGCTGGCTGGAATGTGGATATCATGACTGGGCTCAAGGAGCAAGCAGGAATGGTGAGGTGGAAAGCCATGTGTTGAAGATGGCAGAGTGAAAAGGTGGAAGGACTCTGGATCCCTGATGGTCATGGACCTGCCAGCCCATCCCAGGAATAAGTGAGAGGGAAAAAAATTTCTCTGGATTTAGGAGTCTCTTATGGTTTGCCTCTCTTCCTGTTTTCATCTTAGTTTTTCTTCCCTTCCTTTATGTTCATCTATTTTGTTTCTTAAATTCCACATATGAGTGAAATCATATGATATTCATCTTTCTCTGACTGACTTATTTCACTTAGCATAATACATTCTAGTTCCATCCACATTGTTGCAAATGGCAAGATTTCATTCTTTTTGAATTCCAAGTAATATTCCATGATATATATATATATATATATATATATATATATATATATATTCATCAGTCAATCGACATTTGGTCTCTTTCCATAATTTGGCTATTGTCAATAAAGCTGCTATAAACATTGGGGTGCATGTTCCCCCTTGAATCAGCATTTTTATATCTTTTGGGTAAATACTTAGTAGTGCAATTGCTGGGTTGTAGGGTAGTTCTATTTTTAGTTTTTTGAGGAACCTTCATACTGTTTTCCAGATTGGCAGTACCAGTTTGCATTCCCACCAACAGTGTAAAGGGGTTCCCCTTTTTCTGCATCCTTGCCTATACCTGTTGTTTCTTGTGTTGTTAATTTTAGCCATTCTGACTAAATGCTGAGATGATATCTCATCATGGTTTTAATTTGTATTTCCCTCATGATGAGGGATGTTAAGCATCTTTTCATGTGTCTGTTAGCCATCTGGATGTCTTCTTTGGAAAAGTGTGTATTCATATCTTCTGCCCATTTCTTAACTGGATTATTTGTTTTTTGGATGCTGAGTTTAATAAGTTATTTTTGAATTTTTGATATTAATCCTTTATCAGATAGGTCATTTGCAAATATCTTCTCCCATTCTGTAGGCTACATTTTAGTTTTGTTGATTGTTTCCTTCACTATGCAGAAGCTTTTTTGTCTTGATGAGATCCCAGTCATTTATTTTTGAGCAGTCTCTATCACAGAAGATGGAGATAGTATTAAGATGTGTCTGCATAAACAAACCTTACTAAATAATCTTTATTTTCCATTAGTTTCTCCCATATATTTACCTTCCTTAATGTACTGCCCCTAAAAGCCTCAAACCCATTTTCTTTGTCTTGTAACATCTATGCAATTTTTTTGTTTGCTTGTTTCAAGTTTTTATTTTAATTCTAGTTTGTCAATGTATAGTGTAATAGTGGTTTCAACGAGTAGTGTTTAGTGATTCATCACTTACATACAACACCAGTGCTCATTGTAACAAGTGCCCTCCTTAATACCTATCACCGGTTTAATACTTACCCCGCCCCCACTGCAGCAATCCTGTTTATTCTCTATAGTTAAGAGTCTCATATGACTTGCCTCCCTCTTCTTTATTTTCCCTTCCCCTGTGTTCATCTGTTTTGTTTCTTAAATCCCACATATGAGTGAAATCATATGATATTTGTCTCTCTCTGACTGACTTACTTCGCTTAGCAGAATACACTCTAGCTTCTGTACAAATTTATTACCCTTTGTTAAAATACTATATAGACCTCTGGGTCTGACCACCTCTTTGGGATTTTCATTTCATTTCTGTGAGTTCCTCATATACAATACACCTATTTATCCTACTAATCTTTGTCAATTTGATCTATAAACCCAGCCACTGAATTTAAAAGGGTAGAAGAAAACATTTTATTTTTCCTCTGCCAAACCATCAGGGGAACCAAGATATATGAATCTGCTTGTTCTTTGAAAGACTGTGCTAGGTAATCTTTCTGTTATGTACAAAGATATGTAGAAAAATATAACGAACTCTTGTGCGCCTATCACTCAGTTTCAGTGAACACCAGTGGCTAAGCTTGTGTCATCCATACATTTGCTTACTCTTTCCCCTCTGTATTTTTTGAAGAAAATTCAACTTTATTATTACATCCATAAATATTTTCCCATATCTATCTAGATATCCTCTTCTTATAAGGAGAGCAATCCCATCATGGGGTCCCACCCTCATGACCTTATCTAAACCTAATTACGTCCCCAAAGATGTATCATATTGGGAGTTAGTATTTCAACCTGTGAATTTTGGGGGGGGGGCACAGACATTCAGTTCATAACAATGGGGATGTTTCTCACTCCTTTTTAATGCTGCATAGTACTCTATTATGTTTTTGTTATTGGTGTTACAAATAGCCCTGCAGATAATAGTTTTGTGCATTTGTATTTTGATATCTTTGCCAGTGTATCGTGGGATAAATTCCTAGAAGTAGGACTGCCAGGTCAGAGGATTTCTGGAGGACATTCATATGTAATATTGTCAAATGATGCCAAACTCCATAAAGGTTGTACAGCTTTACATTCCTAACAGCAACATATGAGAGTATGTATTTTCTCATAGCCTTGTCAACAGTTTGTTGTTGATATTTTGAATGTTTGCCATTATAATAGCTAAATTATTTTTTATTGTGGTAAAAAAAAAACACATGTGATCTACCCTCTTAACAAATTTTTAAGTACAGTATTGTTAACTATATACACATTGTAACAGCAGATCTCTAGAACTTTTTCATCCTTCATAACTGAAACTCAGCCATTGAACAGCATCTCCTCATTTCCCTTTACTCCCTGGCCAATGGCAACCCCATTCTTCTTTCTGCTTCTCTGAATTTTACTACTTTAGATACTCCGTGAAGTGAAATCATGCAGTACTTGTCCTTCTATAACTGGTTTATTTGCATGGCCATAATGTCCTCATTGGTTATATATGTTATATGACAGAATTTACTTCTTTTTTTAGGGCTGGATAATATTCTTTTGTATGTGTACATCATATTTATTTATCCATTCATCAACTTATGGACATTTAGGTTGTTTCCACATCTTGGCTATTATGAATAATGTTATAATGAACCTGGGAGTGCAAGTATCTTTTTGAGATCTTGTTTTCAATTGTTTTGGACAAGTAACCAGAAGTGGAATGCTGGATCATATGATAGCTCTGTTTTTAATTTTTGAGGAAGCTCCACACTGTTTTCTATATTCCATTTTCATCTGTGGCCCCTGAATCTTTCCTCTGGGGTGCTATGGTCTATTATCATCTACATCACATCTGAAGTAGATATTAGGGTTTATTTACAGTTTATAGGAAGTACAGGAGACAGAGAAACACATTAAACCTTACCACAAGAATGCAACCAAGATGTTTATTGTCTGAGTCCCTGTTGTCTGTTGGAACATCAGCAACTCTGCTCCCCAGGGTGTCCACTCACTCTGTGAGCTACACTTTCAGAGTGGCTCTACGGAGTTTGGTGCTTCCCCTCATATGTCAACACCATCAGAGGTCCTGATACTTTTTGGGGGTACTGTGAGAAGTAGTGCTTCCATATTTAGCCCTCACAGTTATACTATCCTTAAATTAGCATTCTTTCACTGGGATTTTGGCTTTCCTTGTATTCTTTCAACTAATGATTTCCTACATAGAACAACACAGTATTTTTTCTTCTATTAGTGTGGTATCTTTCTGGAGCTGTTCTCACAAAGTACCACAAACTAGGTGGCTTAAAACAGCAGAAATTTATTCTCTGACAGTTCTGGAGGTGAAAAGTCCAAGATCAAGATTGGCTGGTTCTTTCTGAAGTATTTGAGGGAGAATCTGATGTGTGCATCTGACCTAGCTTCTGGTGGTTGCTGCCAATATTTGGTGTCTCTTAGCTGGTAGATGCATCAATCCAATCTCTACCTCCATCTTCACATGATGCTCTCCCTGTGTGTCTCTGTCTCCATTTTCTCTTTATAAGAATTACCAGTAATATTGAACTAGGGCCCATCCTACTCCAGGATGACCTCATCTTAAGTTAATTATATCTATAAGACCCTATTTACAAATCAGGTCAAATTCTGAGGTATGAAGAGTTAAAACTTCAACATATCTTTTGAGGGGAAACAATTCAACCCATAATAACTAGTCTGACATTATATATGCTACCCTGAGTGGCACACCTCTGTCCTCACCCCACCTTCAATTTCAACACACAAAACTGTGCTTCCTTTTATAAAGGAAATAAGAAAAATACTTCTCATTTTCCATTGTGAACATGAAGGAAAATAAGGCACAGTTATTTTCAGAAAAATTTATAGATAACCACTGCTAGATTTTTTTTTCAAATTGGCAATGTATTTATCATTTTTGATTATTGTAAGTAGAACACATAACCACTATAAAAATTCAGACAATTCAGAAGTAACAGTAGAATATAAAACAGATCTATCTTCTGATAGAACAAAGGAGACAAAAGGAAAGAACAAATTGTTGATGTGGACTAGGTTATTGAAACCAACCCTCCTTCTGAAAACACATAAAATTTTGGATAAAATGTAAAAAATTATTTCTTGACATCATCAAAACTTTGCCAAGACCTTAGGAATTCACTGTCCAAAATCTAAAGGAAAATGGGAGCCCAGGAAGGTAAGCAGAGCACAAAAGCCTCTTGGGCTCTTACGGCACTCACAGAGGCTGGTAAACTTGCTCTTTGGTTTTGATCACCTCAGAAAGTGGCAAAAAAAAAAATCCCATAGCCAAGTGAATCAGAAGTGAATTTTCACTGGGTACCTATAAGAAAAATTGTCCCCAAACCGAACATAGGTGGTGTGGAGGGCAGGGAAATACATCCCAGAAACAGTGATGTTTTTTAGCCCCCCCTTGAAGATTTGCAGCATTAATTCATTTCTCCTGCATGGTTAAAATTTTTAACCCTTGAGTTTATTTAAAAGTTATGTGGTACAATCACTTTGGAGAACTCTTTGGTAGTTTCTTAGAAAGTTACTCTTGTACCTACCATACCATCCAGCAATTCTAATTCCAAGGAAAACAAAAATGTATTTATAAAAATATTTGTAAATAGCTGTTCATCGCAGCATTATTTATAATGATCAAAATCTGGTAATACTTCAAATAGCCATGAACTGGAGAACAGGTAAAGATATGATAAATTTATATATAAAAAAACAAATTATTGATACACATGGATGAGTCTCAAAAACATGCTGAACAGGAGTAGGCAGGTACAAAAGAGTACATACTAATGTTCTATTTCTATGAAATTCTGAAACAGGCTAGACTAATACATAATGGCTGAAAGCATATTAGTGGTTCCTTGGGGTTAATAGTGGGAAATACAGACTGCAAAGGACACAAGAAAATTTCCGGGGGAAAATTGTTCTATATCTTGATGTTTATGTCCATCAGTCACACTGTTGTAAACATGTTTGTCAACTGATACTGATATGGATATAATTAAAGTATTCAAGTTTTATTTTATGTAATTTATAATCTTAACAACATTGTTTAAATAGTAAAACAAAACAAAACAAAATATGACCCTAGACTGGGAGCTACTAGGTACCTGACACTGGGTAGAAATATCTTTATCTTGGGCCTCAAAAAGATGTTCACAAATAAATTTTCATGGACAGCACCTAGCACACAATAAAAAAAGTATCATAGGACTCTCTCATGGGCAGAACTAGAAGTTTGTAAAAACAATCTTGAAAAGACTTTAGGTGAAGTTATCACAGATTATAAAACAGTCATGTTCACTAAAAAACGTATGCAGGGAATAGAACACTATGAAAAGTTACCTGGTGAATGTAAAGAAGAACCAAATAGAATAAGAAATGGAAAACAGAAAACTGAACTTTAAAAATTTGTTGAATATGTTTCATAGAAGATTCAAGTCTATCAAAGAGAAAATTAGTAAACTGAAAGATAGATCAGAATAAATAACCCATAATGTAGCATGAAGAAACACAAAGAAACAAAACCAAACATGAAAGATGAGTTAGAAAGTGAGCTCTCAGATGTTTAACTGGAGTTTTGAAGAAACAGAGAGAGAATGAGAAAGAGCTAATATTTGAGAAAGCGGCTGAGGCTTTTCTAAAACTAATAAAAGATTACCAATTTACAAAATCAAGAAGTCTACTAAGAAGATCTTCCTCTAGTTTCAAATAGATAGCACAATAAAATAACAAAATCTTAATAAAAAGGATGAAAGACAATTATAAATGAAAATTATTATAAGCAACTATATTGAAAATACAGAGTGAAAGATTTCTCAACAACAATGGAAATCAGAAGACAAAGTGCTGAAAGATTATAGTAGTCACTCTTGCACTCGGTAATGAACAATAATAGATATCTTTTCAGAAATAAGCTTGTAAAAAGGCATTTTCTGATAATTAAAACAGACAATTCACTTTCAACATGTCCTCACTAATAGAAATTTTAATGAATATATTTCAAGCAAAAGAAAATAATCGTAGTGGAAAATCTGATGTGCAAGAAAGAATAAAGAGTAAAGACAGTAGTAAATAACTGGTAAGCTTAAATAACTAATAAACAAATAAAGACAATGTCTAGTGGAATTGGAAAAACAAGATAGAGTTAATACAACAATAACATATAAATCAAGAAGAAAGAAAATGGAATCATAAAAAAAATTATAAAAGGGCAAAAGATAAAAAGAAACATTTAATAAACATTTCTGTATTGAATCTGCTATACTGGGTACATATGTAAGTGGAGTTATATAATATTTGTTCTTTTCATCTGGATTATTTCATTTACTATAATATTTTCAAGGTTCATCTGTACTGTAGCATGCACTGGGTTTTCTCTCTTGTTTAAGGTTGAATAATGTTCTACTGTGGGTATATACACTTTTTGTTGATAACATCCATCTGTCAATAGACTTTTTTATTGTTAGCTATTATTAATATTATGCACCTAATTTTTAAATGGAAATATATTTGACATATAACTGTAAATTTAAGATGTATAACTAGTTAATTAGATACATTTATATATTATAGTATGATTGCCAATGTAGCAATATTTAGCACCTCTATCACATTACATTGCTATTTCTTTATAGTGGTTGGATTATTTAAGTAGTGATTACAATACATATTGTTGTCTATTTTGCAACATTGGGCATTAGATCTCTAGGACTCACTTCTTACTTCTTGCAAGTTTGTACCCTTGAACAACATCTGTCCAATATCTCTACCTCCATCCCCTGGTAATGACTATTTTACTCTGTTTTTGTGAATTTGGCCTTTTTAGATTCCACAAATAAGTGATATCATACAGTATTTGTCTTTCTCTATCTGACTCATCTCACATAGCATAATTTCCTCAAGGTCCATACACATTATCACAAATGGCAGGATGTCCTTTCTCATGGCTGAATAATTCCATTGTATACATACACCACATCTTCTTTATCCCTTCATCCACTGATAAGCATTTAGGTGGTTTCCATATCTTAACTATTGTGAATAGTGCTTTAATAAACATGGGAGTGCATACATCTCTTTAATATTCTGTTTCATTTCCTTTATGTATATACCCAGAAGTGAAATTGCTAGATTAATGTTAGACTTATTTTTAATTCTGGAGGAAACTTTGTATTCTTTTCCATAGTGACTGAACAAATTTACATTCCCATCAACAGTGTACAAGTGTTCCCTTTTCTCCACATCCTTGACAAAACTTTTTCTGTCTTATTTTTTTCCCTTATGTTCTTGATGACAGCCATTCTAACATGTGTGAGGTAATATCTCACTGTGGTTTTGATTTGCATTTCCTTGATTAGTAGTGATAATGAGCATTTTTTTCATGTTTCTTTTGGCATTTGGATGTCTTCTTTAGGAAAATGTCTGTTTAGTCCCTCTGCTCCTTTTATTTTTTCAATATATGAAATTTACTGTCAAATTGGTTTCCATACAACACCCAGTGCTCATCCCAAAAGGTGCCCTCCTCAATGCCCATCACCCACCCTCCCCTTCCTCCCACCCTCCATCAACCCTCAGTTTGTTCTCAGTTTTTAAGAGTCTCTTATGCTTTGACTCTCTCCCACTCTAACCTCTTTTTTCATTTTCCTTCCCCTTCCCCATGGGTTTCTGTTAAGTTTCTCAGGATCCATATAAGAGTGAAAACATATGGTATCTGTCTTTCTCTGTATGGCTTATTTCACTTAGCATAACACTCTCCAGTTCCATCCACGTTGCTACAAAGGGCCATATTTCATTCTTTCTCATTGCCACGTAGTATTCCATTGTATATATAAACCACAACTTCTTTATCCATTCATCAGTTGATGGACATTTAGGCTCTTTCCATAATTTGGCTATTGTTGAGAGTGCTGCTATAAACATTGGGGTACAAGTGCCCCTATGCATCAGTACTCCTGTATCCCTTGGGTAAATTCCTAGCAGTGCTACTGCTGGGTCATAGGGTAGGTCTATTTTTAATTTTCTAAGGAACTCCACACTGTTTTCCAGAGTAGCTGCACCAATTTGCATTCCCACCAACAGTGCAAGAGGGTTCCCGTTTCTCCACATCCTCTCCAGCATCTAGAGTCTCCTGATTTGTTCATTTTGGCCACTAACTGGCATGAGGTGATATCTGAGGGTGGTTTTGATTTGTATTGCCCTAATGAAGAGCGACGTTGAGCATCTTTTCACGTGCCTGTTGGCCATACGGATGTCTTCTTTACAGAAGTGTCTATTCATGTTTTCTGCTCATTTCTTCACTGGATCATTTATCTTTCGAGTGTGGAGTTTGGTGAGTTCTTTATAGATTTTGGATACTAGCCCTTTGTCCTATATGTCATTTGCAAATATCTTTTCCCATTCCGTTTGTTGCCTTTTAGTTTTGTTGATTGTTTCCTTTGCTGTGCAGAAGCTTTTTATCTTCATGAGGTCCCAATAGTTCATTTTTGCTTTTAATTCCCTTGCCTTTGGGGAAGTGTCAAGTAAGAAATTGTTGTGGCTGAGGTCAGAGAGGTTTTTTCTGCTTTCTCCTCTAGGGATTTGATGGTTTCCTGTCTCACATTCAGGTCCTTTATCCATTTTAGTTTATTTTTGTGAATGGTGTGAGAAAGTGGTCTAGTTTCATCCTTCTGCATGTTGCTGTCCAGTTCTTCCAGCACCATTTGTTAAAGACACTGTCTTTTTTCCATTGAATATTCTTTTCTGCTTTGTCAAAGATTAGTTGGCCATACTTTTGTGGGTCTAATTCTGGGGTTTCTATTCGATTCCATTGGTCTATGTGTCTGTTTTTGTGCCAATACCATGCTGTCTTGATGATGACAGCTTTGTAGTAGAGGCTAAAGTCTGGGATTGTGATGCCTCCTGCTTTGGTCTTCTTCTTCAAAATTACTTTGGCTATTCGAGGCCTTTTGTGGTTCCATAGAAATTTTAGGATTGCTTGTTCTAGCTTCGAGAAGAATGCTGGTACAATTTTGATTGGGATTGCATTGAATGTGTAGATAGCTTTGGGTAGTATTGACATTTTGACAATATTTATTCTTCCAATACATGAGCATGGAATGTTTTTCCATTTCTTTATATCTTCTTCAATTTCCTTCAAAAGCTTTCTGTAGTTTTCAGCATACAGATCTTTTACATCTTTGGTTAGATTTATCCCTAGGTATTTTATGCTTCTTGGTGCAATTGTGAATGGGATCAGTTTCTTTATTTGCTTCATTGTTAGTGTATAAGAATGCAACTGATTTCTGTACATTGATTTTGTATCCTGCGACTCTGCTGAAGTCATGTATCAGTTCTAGCAGACTTTTGGTGGAGTTTGTCGGATTTTCCATGTATAATATCATGTCATCTGCAAAAAGTGAAAGCTTGACTTCATCATTGCCAATTTTGATGCCTTTGATTTCCTTTTGTTGTATGATTGCTGATGCTAGAACTTCCAACACTGTGTTAAACAATAGCGGTGAGAGTGGACATCCCTGTCATGATTCTGATCTAAGGGGAAAAGGTCTCAGTTTTTCCCCGTTGAGGATGATGTTAGCTGTGGGCTTTTCATAAATGGCTTTTATGATCTTTAAGTATGTTCCTTCTATCCCGACTTTCTCGAGGGTCTTTATTAAGAAAGATGCTGAATTTTGTCAAATGCTTTTTCTGCATCGATTGACAGGATCATATGGTTCTTATCTTTTCTTTTATTAATGTGATGTATCACATTGATTGACTTGCAAATATTGAACCAGCCCTGTAGCCCAGGAATGAGTCCCACTTGATCTTGGTGAATAATTCTTTTTGTATGCTGTTGAATTCAATTTGCTAGTATCTTATTGAGATTTTTGCATCCATATTCATCAGGGATATTGGCCTGTAGTTCTGTTTTTTTACTGGGTCTCTGGTTTAGGAATCAAAGTAATGCTGGCTTCATAGAATGAGTCTGGAAGTTTTCCTTCCCTTTCTATTTCTTGGAATAGCTGAGAAGGATAGGTATTATCTCTGCTTTAAACGTCTGGTAGAACTCCCCTGGGAAGCCATCTGGTCCTGGACTCTTATTTGTTGGGAGATTTTTGATAACCAATTCAATTTCTTCGCTGGTTATGGGTCTGTTCAAGCTTTCTATTTCCTCCTGATTGAATTTTGGAAGCGTGTGGGTGTTTAGGAATTTGTCCATTTCTTCCAGGTTGTCCAATTTGTTGGCATATAATTTTTTTATAGTATTCCTTGATAATTGTTTGTATCTCTGAGGGATTGGTTGTAATAATTCCATTTTCATTCATGATTTTATCATTTTGGGTCATCTCCCTTTTCTTTTTGAGAAGCCTGGCTAGAGGTTTGTCAATTTTGTTTATTTTTCAAAAAACCAACTCTTGGTTTCGTTGATCTGCTCTACAGTTTTTTTTAGATTCTAAATTATTTATTTCTGCTCTGATCTTTATTATTTCTCTTCTTCCGCTGGGTTTACGCTGCCTTTGCTGTTCTGCTTCTATTTCCTGTAAGTGTGCTGTTAGATTTTGTAGTTGGGATTTTTCTTATTTCTTGAGATGGGCCTGGATTGCAATATATTTTCCTCTCAGGACTGCCTTCGCTGCATCCCAAAGCATTTGGATTGTTGTATTTTCATTTTCGTTTGTTTCCATATATTTTTTAATTTCTTCTCTAATTGCCTGGTTGACCCACTCATTCTTTAGTAGGGTGTTCTTTAACCTCCATGCTTTTGGAGTTTTTCCAGACTTTTTCCTGTGGTTGATTTCAAGCTTCATAGCATTGTGGTCTGAAAGTATGCATGGTATGATTTCAATTCTTGTATAGTTATGAAGGGCTGTTTTGTGACCCAGTCTGTGATCTATCTTGGAGAATGTTCCATGTGCACTCGAGAAGAAAGTATATTCTGTTGCTTTGGGATGCAGAGTTCTAAATATATCTGTCAAGTCCATCTGATCCAATGTCTCATTCAGGGCCCTTGTTTCTTTATTGACCGTGATTGATCTAGATGATCTATCTATTTCTGTAAGTGGGGTGTTAAAGTCCCCTGCAATTACCACATTCTTATCAATAAGGTTGCTTATGTTTATGAGTAATTGTTTTATATATTTGGGGGCTCCCGTATTCGGCGCATAGACATTTATAACTGTTAGCTCTTCCTAATGGATAGACCCTGTAATTATTATATAATGCCCTTTTTCATCTCTTGTTACAGCCTTTAATTTAAAGTCTAGTTTGTCTGATATAAGTATGGCTACTCCAGCTTTCTTTTGGCTTCCAATAGCATGATAAATAGTTCTCCATCCCCTCAGTTTCAATCTGAAGGTGTCCTCAGGTCTAAAATGAGTCTCTTGTAGACAGCAAATGGATGGGTCTTGTTTTTTTATCCATTCTGATACCCTATGTCTTTTGGTTGGCGCATTTAATCCATTTACATTCAGTGTTATATAGAAAGATATGGGTTTAGAGTCATTGTGATGTCTGCATGTTTTATGCTTGTAGCGATGTCTCTGGTACTTTGTCTCACAGGATCCCCCTTAGGATCTCTTGTAGGGCTGGTTTAGTGGTGATGAATTCCTTCAGTTTTTGTTTGTTTGGGAAGACCTTTATCTCTCCTTCTATTCTAAATGACAGACTTGCTGGATAAAGGATTCTCGGCTGCATATTTTTTTCTGTTCATCACATTGAAGATCTCATGCCAATCTTTTCTGGCCTGCCAAGTTTCAAAAGAGAGATCAGTCACAAGTCTTATAGGTCTCCCTTTATATGTTAGGGCACGTTTATCCCTTGATGCTTTCAGAATTTTCTCTTTATCTTCGTATTTTGCCAGTTTCACTATGATATGTCGTGCAGAAGATTGATTCAAGTTACGTCTGAAGGGAGTTCTCTGTGCCTCTTGGATTTCAATGCCTTTTTCCTTCCCCAGTTCAGGGAAGTTCTCAGCTATTATTTCTTCAAGTACCCCTTCAGCACCTTTCCCTCTCTCTTCCTCCTCTGGGATACCAATTATGCGTATATTATTCCTTTTTAGTGTATCACTCAGTTCTCTAATTTTCCCCTCATACTCCTGGATTTTTTTATCTCTCTTTTTCTTAGCTTCCTCTTTTTCCATAATTTTATCTTCTAGTTCACCTATTCTCTCCTCTGCCTCTTCAATCCAAGCCGTGGTTGTTTCCATTTTATTTTGCATTTCATTTAAAGCGTTTTTCAGCTCCTCCTGACTGTTCCTTAGTCCCTTGATCTGTAGCAAGAGATTCTCTGCTGTCCTCTATACTGTTTTCATGCCCAGCGATTAATTTTATGACTATTATTCTAAATTCACTTTCTGTTATATTATTTAAATCCTTTTTGATCAGTTCATTAGCTGTTGGTATTTCCTGGAGATGCTTTTGAGGGGAATTCTTCCGTTTGGTCATTTTGGATAGTCCCTGGAGTGGTGCAGACCTGCAGGGCACTTCTCCTGTGCTGTGGTGTATAACTGGAGTTGGTGGGCGGGGCCGCAGTCAGACTTGATGTCGGCCCCCAGCCCACCGCTGGGGCCACAGTCAGACTGGTGTGTGCCTTCTCTTCCCCTCTCCTAGGGGCGGGATTCACTGTGGGGTGGCGTCACCCGTCTGGACTACTTGCACACTGCCAGGCTTGTGGTGCTGGGGATCTGGCGTATTAGCTGGGGTGAGTAGGCAAGGTGCACGGGGGCAGGAGGGGCAGGCTTAGCTCGCTTCTCCTTCAGTGATCCACTTCAGGAGGGACCCTGTGGCAGCGGAGGGAGTTAGACCTGCTGCCAGGGGTGGCTCCGCAGAAGCACAGCGTTGGGTGTTTGCGCGGAGCAAGCAAGTTCCCTGGCAGGAACTGGTTCCCTTTGGGATTTTAGCTGGGGGTTGAGCGAGGGAGATGGCGCTGGCTAGCACCTTTGTTCCCCACCAAACTGAGCTCTGTCGTCTGGGGGCTCAGCAACTCTCCCTCCCTTTGTCCTCCAGCCTTCTGGCTTTCGCTTTCGGAGCAGAGCTGTTAACTTATGACCTCCCAGATGCTAAGTCGCGATTGCTGTGGGAACACACTCCATCTGGCCCCTCCGCTTTTGCAAGCCAGACTCGGGGGCTCTGCTTGGTCGGGAGGCTGCCCCTCTGCCCTGGCTCCCTCCCACCAGTTCGTGTAGCGCGCACCGCCTCTCCGCCCTTCCTACCCTCTTCCGTGGGCCTTTCGTCTGCGCTTGGCTCCAGAGACTCCCTTCTGCTAGCCTTCTGGTGGTTTTCCGGGTTATTTAGGCAGGTGTAGGTGAAATCTAAGTGATCAACAGGATGTGCGGTGAGCCCAGCGTCCTCCTATGCTGCCATTTTCTTATCGTGAAGAGCCTATTTTTGATTGAATGTGTGACTCATGGTGTATTTGCCTCCCTGAGGAAACAAAATTTGCCTCAGCTTTTTGAGAATAGAAATTTTGACTGTGCTTACTATTGTAGTTCCTCATAGCAGTCTTGGACATGTACTTTTTTAATTAATAAGAAAATATTATTTAAGAGTTATAAGTGAAATTACTTTGCTCATTTTAAACTTTGTTCCCAGTATTTTGAAACTTTTGTTTTGTTTTGTTTTGTTTTGTTTTGTTTTGTTTTGTTTGAGTGGCAAACCCCATTCTTTTAGCCGGATTTGGTGTAAGTGTTGGGAAACCTTGAGGAGGTTGGCTGATGACTGGCATTCTCTGTGGTGGTATACCTTATCAGCCTCCTAACCTCTTTTCTCCTTTCGATAAGTGATGATGGCTCCTCTATTATTTATAAATTTGTCCTTGAGCAGATACAGTATTTTCTTTAGGACTGACATAGGTTTCAGACCATGGAGTGGTAGTGGTGAAGTGGGCTCTTCCAATGTCAGTCGTGTGTGTTCTGGACTTTCCCAAGTTATTATTATTAGTGTTTCCAAGCAAATTAGTTTAACTACAAGAACTTATGTGCCAGGTACTGGTCCACGTGGTTGACATATATTAACTCAGCATATAAGCTGGTCTTTGGTGCCCGGAAAAATACATACATAGAGTGTGGTAAGGACAATGACAAAAATTGGCACAGGTTATCAGCCTTTAGGAAGGCTAATAAACCAAACTGACACCAACATTTGAATCCACCAAAAAAGGATTGAGAACCAACTTGATCAAGAGAAAAAAGGGGTGAATGAAGGTAGAAGACAAGCAAGTACACAAATTGCACCAGGATATTGTGCTGTAGCTGGGCACTGGGTGAGCAGATGGAAGGCTTTGTTTGTGTTCCCTATGGCTTATACCATGGCTGTGGGAACACACTGCCTTTGGCCCACCCTGGACCCTCTGAGCACAGTCTTAGAAGAGGTAAAAGTGTCTTCCCCCCACCCCCGACTTTCTTGGCCAGGCCAGGATTTCTGGCACCCATGAATGCCTCCAGTTACTACATAGACCATTATAAAAGGGCTTAGCTTAAGACCATTCGCTCCTAGGTGAACCTCAGCTTGAGCCTGTGGCTGTGCAAGGCCAGCACCAATAGGTGGGTGTGCAGATGAGCCTGTGGGTGGGCAAGTTGTGCAGTGCTTTCTGGGACCTTGCACTTGCACAGCCATTTCCCTGGGGCAGCACAGGCCACAAGACACCCCTACCAACCTGGGTGATCTATTTGTGGTGGTTGGTTGCAGAGGCTTGGTCCAGATGTGGAAGGATGAGGAAGCAGAGGAGAGGTAGGTGCTTTCAGGCAGTGAGGAGGCCAGCCACCACCATCAAAGTCAGAAGGTGATAGGCAGGAGGAACTCTGGCAACATGATGCATTGGAGTAGGAAGATGATGCAAGTCCTAGGGAAAGGAAAAAGAGCAAGCAAGCATGGAGAGAGATGCCACCAATCTGTTCAGAAAGCCCAATCTCCAGTTTTTGAAACAAAAATATGGGTATTTTCACTGTAAAAATTGTAAAACCAGATGGGACAGTGCTTACATGTGGTGCATTTCTGGAACAAAGTTTGTTTCAAACAACTCTATTGTAAATGCCAAATGAATTTTAACATTTATTGAGTAGAAACAATCCATTTCAAGCCTATTCAAAGTCTTGTTGCTCTTGCCCTCAGAAGAAAAGGCACACTGATCTAAGGAAGCCTCCTTGACAGAAACTGTGTGGTTTGATGCAGAGAACAGATTCTCTTTTGGCAACATTTACAGCTGCAAATACATCACATGACAGACAGTGTGACTTGTGCAGGGTACCCAAACTCTTTGTAAGTTACTCTACTGTTTTTCTTTTTTGTAACTTAAATCTGAACTGGCATTTACTGAACTGGCATAACTGGAAAATGGTTAGGTTTTTGTACTTTTTGTAGGTTGTATTTGTAGGTTGTATATTATTTTGTAGGTTGTAGGTTTGTATAATTGTGCAATGTGAACAGAACAAAATAAATGTGTAGAAAAATAGAAAACAAAAGGATCTTACCTCAAACTATTGTGGATCCTAGGGCCACTGGCTGAACTAGTCACACAGGTTATACAGGCTGTCACCATATTGCATTCTGGCTCATGTAGGTCAGCAGCCTTCAGTACTAGGGCTCCCCTCAGGGAGGGGTACAGAGGTTCTCAGTTCAAAAGGGGATCACACTGCTAGATTCCTTCTGTATTCTTGCTCTAGAGTTGCTCCTTAGGGCATGTTACTGGTTTGACAACATTCTCTTTCTTTTGTCCTCACTGCTGGATGGATTGAAATTTCAGTGTGACATCTATAAATTGCCTGATACACTGGCAGCTAAGAAGAAGTTTAATGCCTAGAAGTATTTGCAGTCACTAGAAGAGATTACTGACACAGCAAAGGAAAATTGCACAAAATAAGGAACTTAGAGGCTTTCATTTAGTGACTCTACCTCTACAGCAGTGGTTCTCAAAGTGTGTTCCTGCACAGGGAACATTAGTATCACTTGGGAACTTGGACCCACTGCAATCTGGGTTTTAACAAATCCTCTGTGTGATTCTGATTCTACAGTTCCAGAAGTCATTTCAATCTCTTTCTTTGTATTGTTTTTTTGACTGAAAAAGTCCATTTTATACCCTTTCAATGATATTTGGATATTCATACTTAGATATTTCTCCAAAATGTTCTCTGCTTAATATTAGAAAGAAGGCGATGAACTTTGGCTTTAGACAGGGGTCTGTGAACCCCAAATCCAGCTATTTCTTGTTTTTATGCCACCATTGAAATAAAGAAAGTTTTACATTTTTAAAACATTGTTAAAAATTAACAAAGAAAACAAAAAAGAGGTGACAGATACAATATGGCCCTCAAAGCCTAAAATATTTACCATCTGAGCCTCAATATTTATTATTTCAAAGTTTTTAGAGAAAAAGTTTGCTGACCACTTCTTTTAGATAATGTCCCAAGAATATTATTTACTTTGAATTAAACATTGCTTCTGCAAATATGTTCTGACATACAAAATCAGGGTAGAATAAACTTGTTAGACAATGCTGTAATTTACAGAACCGTGTTTTTCTATTAGTGAAATTTAAACTCTGCACTGCTTTTTACAAATGCCTATCCTCTGGTTGGAAAGGAACAGTATCTTGTATTTCACTCTCACTTGGCAAATGTTTATTGAGAGGACACAAAGGTTAATAAAGTTAAATTTTTTCTTGAGTTCTTAAGAATGCGTTAAAGAAGTCTCACATATGAATGGATACCTTATCAGTGTGTAGTCAAAGCCTGTTCAATGGGCTTTGGGAGCACAAATTAAAGGACATTACAGGGTTACATCCTAATTTATCCTGTGCCCTGATGATAGACATTTTCTTTGTTTTCTCTCTTTTTTCTATCAAACAATGTTGTCATGAGTAACCTTGACATAGCTCATTTAATTGATGTAAGACAAATTTCCAGAAGTAAAATTGCTGGGTTTAAGGCTCTGTGCTGAAAGACTACACGTACCAATGGACAATGGCCAGATCATTGTCTGTATAAACATAGAATTCTCACCCATAGTCTGTAACAACCAGCCCAGAAAACCAACTCATTATCTGTTGTAACCAGTCCAGAAAGTCAAACCATTATCTGCAGCAACCAGTTCAAGAAGTCATACTATACCCTCTTTAACAATTGGCCTACAACAGCCAGGACTTGATTAATAACTGATAGATTCCCTAATATTTGCCCTTGTGTCTGACTTAGGACTAACTGGAGAAATCCAAATATGCACCCCTAACCAATGACGTGTGATGTCCTGATTCTAGTTAGTCCATCTATAGCTTTCCCATTCCAACAACCTCCAATCAAGGCACATCTGAAGACTTTCTTTTATTCCACTACAAGATTTTCCTATTCTTCTGTCTCCTTTTGAGTCTCTGCTCAACACAAGTCATGGTGGCTAACTCCCTCACGACAGCAAGCTCTGAATAAATAGGCTTTGCTCTTCTCTATTTGGTTGATCTTTACTTATTTCCACAATTAAAGTGGAGGTCCCATTGTGATATGGTCTGTATGGCTTATTATCACGGACCCCAGCCTTCAGGGAGATGTGGAACCCCTAAAGGCCCCGCATGCTTTGCTGCGGACAGTGCTGATGCGGCAAGTTATCAGTGTGTCTCAACTTCACTCTCTGCATTGAGTTCCTTGGCTGTTTATTCTCAATATGTTATCTAGGTTTTGTTACTGGTTTCCAAATTTGGGGCATCCTTGGTGGAGTCAGGCCATTCTTTTTAATTCCTTTTTGCTGTCTTTGTGTTACTGTTTTGTGTTATGCTGTTCTAAGAAGGAGAATCACAAGGTAGAGCACAGGCATAGGACCTATGAGCCTGTTACTAGAGCTGACCTCCCAGATGGGTGCATTTACAGTGCTCACATGACCAGTGTCCACTTGGAAAGACTTTGCTGTGGGTCACAAACAAAACTGGTTGAGGTTCTCCTTGTCTTTATTTTGTGTCCTGAGAGCTTTTTGGTTCAGAGAAAGTATTATCAATGTTTTTTCTGCCTTCTGGGGGCAGATTGTGGGGTTTGGAGGTGGCTAACTTTCTGGTAAGGGGAATGCAGAGGTATGAATGCACAGGCAGTACATTTTTACTGACTGTTGCCAGCTTTCATGGTGTCGTCTCAGTTTAAATCCCTTCCTCTAACTGGAAAAACTCCTGCTTCATATAGGTACTCTCTTCATAACCCTAATTCTTGTGCCTGTCTTTCTTGGCGTAATTTCACCAAGGATGATTTGGGCCTTTAGTGTCTACTCTGGGGAACATTTGATTGAACACATTTATTTGAGAAGAAGAAAGGAAATAATATTTATTGGGCTTAATGAACAGCATTTTTTGACTGATATGCAGAGGTATCAAAACAAAATTCTTAGTAAAAAGTGTCTTCACTAAAAGGTTCTTTGAACAAAGCTAATTGAGTCATTCAGCGAACTTAAGCAAGAGTGAACTAGACTAGTTTATATATTCAGCTTTGCCTTTCTCCCCGTATCCTTCTGATGTCCCCTTTCTGTGCCTCTATCAACTCCTCTCTCATCTCCCTTGTTCAACCACCCTACCTTTTCCAAACAACTCTCTTATCCAAAATTGTAATTACATCTAAATATCCATCTCTCTCATGAGTTGAATATGCAGACAACTATAAAATTTAAACCGTGAACCTGAGCTGAATTATGAACTATAATGAAAGATTTTCCTAAACCCAAACAAGACCAGTTAATATTCATGTAAAAATTTAGAATTCATTGGGAGGGGGGCACATGACGAAATTACCTGACCTATATCAACTTGTACATATGTTGATCATAGCCTCAGATGCTGAATTTTAGATAAGAAAAGGTGATTAACTTGGAAAAGGATCTGCAGGATCCTCATTCCTCAATAAACCTGAGGGTCAAAAAAGGCCGAAAATGTCAGTATGAGTATCTGAAAAGTCATATACAAAACACTTCTAGGAAAAATCTATTGGACCATAATTTAATCATGCAAACAAAAAAAGATGAAACTCCAAATATGTGGAGATAAAAAACCATGCTACTGAACAATCAGTCAAAAAAGAAATAAAAAAAGAAATAAAAAAATACCTCGAGACAAATGAAAATGGAAATAAAACATACTGAAACCTATGGGATTCAGCAAAAGCAGTTCTAAGAGGGAAGTTCATATGCTTATATCAAGAAACAGAAAATCTCAACTAAACCACTTAAGTAACTAGAAGAGTAATACAAAAAGCCCGAAGTTAGTAGAAGAAAGGAAATAAAGATCAGAGTGTAAAAAATGAAATAGAAACTAAAGAAACATTAGAAAACATCAGTGAAAGCTGGTTCTTCGAAAACATAAATAATACTGGCAAACCTTTAGCTAAAATCACCAAGAAAGAAAGAGGGCTCAAATAAATAACATTAGAAATGAAAGAGGAGACATTACAACTGATAGAACAAAAATATGAAAGATCACAAGAGACTACTATGAGCCATTATATGCCAAGGACTTGGACAAACTAGAGGAAGTGGATATAAATTCCAGGAAACATACAACCTACCAAAATTGAATTATGAAGAAATAGAAAATCTGAATACACTGATTGTTAGTAAGGAGATTGAATATGTAATCAAAAACCTACCAAGAAACAAAAGTCCAACCAGATGGCCTCACTGGTAAATATTACCAAGAATGCAATAAATAATTAATACCAATTCTTCTCAAATTATTCTGAAAAATGAAAGTGGAGGGGATGCTTCCAAACTCATTTTATGAGGCCCACATTACCCTGATATCAAAACCAGACAAGGATGCTACATGAAAAGAAAATTAGCGGTCAAATGTCTGGATGAACATAAATGCCAACATCCTTAACGAAATATTGGCAAGCCAAATTTAACGATGCATTAAAAGAATCATACATTATGATCCAGAGGGATTTACTTCAGAGATGTAAAGATGGCTCAACATCCACAAATCAATGTGATACGCCACATTAACAAAATTAAAGATAAAAATCATAGGATCATCTCAATATATACAGAAAAAGTATTTGACAAAGTCAGCATCTATTTATGGCAAAAACTCTTAATAAAGTAGTTGTGGAGGGAATGTACTTCTACATAATAAAGGCCATTCATGACAATCCCCAGCTAATATACTCAAAGGTGAAAAGCTGAAAGCCTTTCCTCTAAGATCAGAAACAAGACAAGGATGCCCACTTTAACCACTCATTCAACAAGTGCTGGAAGTCCTAACCAGAGCAATTTGGCAAGAAAAAGAAATAAAAGGCATCCAAAATGAAAAAAAATAATAAAATTGTCACTTTGCAGATGACATGATATTAAATAGAAAATCCTAAATACTCCACCATAACACTGTTATAACTAATACATTCAGTAAAGTTGCAGGATACAAAGTCAGTATACAAAAATCTGTTGTGTTTCTATACACTAATAATGAGCCATCAGAAGGAGAAGTTAAGAAAAAAAATCTCATTTATAATTGCATCAAAAGGAATAAAATACCTAGGAATAAATTTCATGAAGCAGGTAAAAGATATGCATACTGAAAACTATGACATTAATGAAGAAAGCCACAAATAAATGGAAAGAAACAGCATGATCATGGATTGGAAGAATTAATATTGTTAAAGTGTTCGTACTATCCAAAGCAATATATAGATTCAATGTAATCCCTATCAAAATTCCAATGGCATTTTTTACAGAAATAGAACAAAAAAATCCTAAAATTTGTATGGAATCCCAAGACCCTTAATGACCAAAGCAATTTTGAGAGAGAAGAACAAAGCAGGAGGTTTCACACTTCCTGAATTCAAACTATATATTCCAATGCCACAGTAGTTAAAACAGTATGGTATTGGCATAAAAATAGACACATACATCAAGAAAACAAAGAAAGCCAGAAACAAACCCATACAAATATGGTCGGTTAATTTATGACAAAGGAGGCAAGAATATACAATGAGGAAAGGACAATTTCCCCAATAAATGGTGTTGAGCAAATTGGACAGCTGTATGCAAAAGAATGAAACTGGACCACTATCTTACACCAAACAAAAATTAACTCAAATGTCTTAAGACTTGAATGTTTGACCTGAAACCATAAAATTCCTAGAAGAAAACAGGTGGTAAGCTCCTTGACTTGGTCTTGGTAATGATTTTTAAAATCTGACATAAAAAACAAAGGCAGTAAGAGGTAAATGAACATGTGGGATTACACCAAACTAAAAAGCTTCTACACCAGCAGAGGAAGCCAAGAAAATAAAAAGGGATCTTACTGAATGGAAAAAAAAATTGTAAATCATATAAGAGGTTAATATCCAAAATAAATAAAGAACTCCTGCAACTCAAAAAAAAAATCTATTTTGAAAAAATGGGCAGATCTGAATAGACATTTTTCCAAAGAAGACATACAAATGGCCAACAAGTACATGGAAAGGTCCACAACGTCATTAATAATCAGGTAAATGCAAATCAAAACCATGATGAGGTATCACCTGTTGGAATAGCTATTATCAAAAAAGAAGACATAGCAAGTATTGGCAAAAAAATATGGAGAAAAGGGAGCTCTTATGCACTACTGGTGGGAATTTAAATTGCTACAGCTACTATGGAAAACAGTATGGAACTTCCTGAAAAAATGAAAAATAGGAAAATAGAGCAATTCTATTTCTGTATATTTATTTGGAAAAATAAAAATAATAACTCAAAAAGATACATGCACCCCTGTGTTCACTGCAGCATTATTTACAACAGCTAAGATGTGGAAACATCCTAAATGTCCATCAGTGGATGAATGAATAATATATCTCACAATTTCTTATTATATAAATAATATATATAATATATTAGCTAATAAGACAAATACCTTATGATATAGATATTAGATAAGTATAGATATAATATATTAGATAATAGATAAATACCTTATGCTTTTACATATATAGAATCTGAAAAACAAACAAACACCAAGTTCATAGATACAGAGAACAGATGGGAGGCTAAGGGGTGGGCAAAATGGACAAAGAGGTCAAAAGTACAACCTTCCAGTTATAAAATAATTAAGTTATGGGAATGTAATGTATAGCATGGTGACTGTAGTTAATAGTACTGTATTGCATATTTAAAAATTGTTAAGAGAACAGATCTTAACAGTTCTCGTTACAAGAGAAAAAACTTGTACCTATGTATATGGTGATGGATGTTAGCTAGACCTAAAGTTGTGATCATTTTGAAATGTATACAAATGTTGAATCATTATGTTGTACACCTGAAACTAATATAATGTTATATGTCAATTATACCTCAATAAAAAAAAAAAACCCAAAACAGAAAAGACAGAATTATAGGAGATTTTCAGAATCGATTAGAAAATACCTTTGGACAAATTTAGGAGGTAAAGAAGATGCTGATGGAATATCATTTAATTTTGTTTGTGAAGTTGAGCCTGGAAGTGGAGACCTATTTTGAAAATAGAAACTGGAATAAGAACTAGCTCCTTTATCTGAATTACAACATCTGACAGAACATTTCGAAAAGGGGGAATGAGATAGGATCCAAAGTGAAGTTTAGCCCAGCAGATCAGTTAGTTGACCCACTCTTCAATCACCCATGGGTGAGAATGCTTCATCTCCTAAACTGGAGGAAAAATCATCCTATCTTACACACACACACACACAGACACACACACACACAGACACACACACACACACACACACACACACTGAAGGCAAAGAAAAAAAAAAAGAAAAATCCCTTAATTCAGATCAATGAGCATACTCTAATAAAGAAAAAAGGGACAAATATCCTGCCATACCCTTAAGGACTCAAGGTGAATTATCTGTAAATGTAGACCGTCATCCTCATCAATTGTGAGTAATACTCTTAGTACATTAAACCCTGCCCCCTTTGGACAATGTCTTCTTCAGAGTAAACAGACCACATACATGGCAGGAATTTCAAGTAACCCAGGATTTTCCCTATTTCCCAGCCCTTGAAACAGTCCTTTCCTCCCTGTAATACCACCTCTGCAAATTTACTAGAGACCTACTCAGCAGATGGAAATTTGATACTAACTGAACACCAGAGAGACTATTGAATTCCCAGAGGACTCCTGTATTATAATCAAGTTGTGTCTGCTTTGACTATAACTTTTCCCCCTCCATATTTGATGCTGACTCCAGATAAGGATCATAAGCAACGTAAGCTTGGGGTTAAATTTTCTTTAGGATTTAGTAGAACACTTTGAATTTTCTGGAGAAAATTGATAGTTATACTAGTTATTTAAATAACAGTATAGTATATATTCCCAATAAAAATATTTCTAAATATTTGGCATAATTAGTTTAACACAAAAACATTTTGGGAAGCCATTAGTCAGTGGATAAAGTGTCCTAACTCTGAATTTTGGGAAAGAGATTTATATTTCCATTAGATGAACAATCTCACCAAGGTTGATAATAGCAAGGTTGGATTTTCTCCTGTCTTTACCATATTGTGGGGCAATATGGCCAAATAACATACAGGAAACAGGTAAGGCAGTAGGCCTGCCTGGTCTGATAGGCCCAATATTGACACCCCAGGCCAGCTGACTATTGGCCAGTGAAGAAGGCAGAACCAGTTCCGTACCCTGTACACACTATCACTGAGAGACCAGGATCCAGGTTTTGTATATAAACGGTTGGTTTGTAAGTGTCGGTAACTGACTCATTGAAACAATAAACCAACACTGTGTGGACAACATCATAAAAAATATGGGCAGGCAATATTCAGCCCCCCCTGAATATTACCCCCGCCCCCCACCCCGCATAAGGCCATGTCCTTTCTAGGTTTCATTTAAAACTTCTGGAGACCATGGAAATCTTCCCAGGTGCCCCTTCCTTATTCCCTGTTGCTGTTAGGGCACCTTTTGTTCTTACCGTTCATGTCATATAAGTTATCATTCGATTGATAGCCATGCTTTCTGTCACACACCTGCTCTACCCTCTCTGAATCTTCTCTCTCCCTCATACCAGCTCCCAGTTCACAGCACCACCCCCTACTAGTCCTTCAGTGTGGGGAAGACTATGTAATACTCTTAGTTTCCGCAATCTTTCTCCTGATACCATCAGTCACCAAGTTTTACCCATTTTATATCCTAAATATTTGTTCAAATCTGTCTTGCATCCCTAGAACCAATGTTTTGGTTCAAAGGAGGACCCTTATCCTTTGATCAATTGCAGCCATCTCCTGAGCTGGTCTTCCTACATCTGCTCTTGTCCCATGCAAGTTTGTCCTCCATGCAGCTCCATAATGGTGTAACTAACACATAAACCTGACCAATTTCTCCTCCATATAAAGCTTCTAGAGTGACAATAGGAGCAAGTTCACAATAGGCCCTCTACCTTTATTACCAAGCCTCACCTCCTAACAACCTCCTTCTCCTAACATTTTTTATGTGAAAATGTATAGCATGCCATCCCTCTACCTGACATGACATTTTCACCTCTTTGTCTCACCTGTGAAGGTTACCTGTGTGTCCTGAAGTGTAAAAGGCCCTCCCCTGGGTTCTGTAGCACCTTTGAACTCTCACCACTCTGATTATTTTTTGTATTACATCAAATGTATCTATTTGCTGGCCAATTACTCCTTCATCAGAAATCTCCTTAAGGGTAGGGCACGTAGCTTTATCCATTTTTTCCCATAACTTAAGTTTAGCATGTTGGATATCTTGAAATTCACTTCTTATTTAACACACAGCAAACACCTAGAGCAATGTGATGGAGACCAAGTCCCGTGGTTGGCACTAGACAGGCACTTATCCAAATGCCAGACCAGTGATGTCCCAGCTGGTGACCACACAGCCCCCAGTTTCCACCTCTGCTAGGAGGGAACACTCTGCCTATACCAGGGCCTATATAGCTTATTCACTTTTATTTCCATGTGCTAGCACAGGTCCGGGTATATAGCAATGAACTGATGAATGTTTGCTGAACTAAACTGGTCAAGAATGGCTGATCTAATCTCTGTGCCTCCCTTCCTCAACAGCTGTTATCATTCTGGCCTTCACGTTTCTGAGAGAGTCCTTCCCCTCAGAAAGGGACTGTTGTGGACTGTTATGTTTCTGTAAAATTCATACGTTGAAAGGTCAATCCCCAATGTAACTGTATTTGGAGATAAGCCTTTTTTGGCAGTAATTAAGGTTAAATAAATGTCATAAAGGTGGAACTCTGATCCAACAGGATTAGTGTTAATTCTGAGACACCAGGGTGGGGTACCTGGGTGGCTCAGTTGGTTAAACATCCAACTTTGGCTCAGGTCATTATTTCGCAGTTCATGAGTTTGAGCCTCACATTGGGCTCTGTGCTGACAGCTCAGAGTCTGGAGCCTGTTTCGGATTCTGTGACTCTCTCTCTCTCTCTGCTCCTCCTCAACTCACACTCTGTCTTTTTCTCAAAAATAAATAAACATTAAAAAAAACAAACCTGAGACACCAGGGAGGTCCAAGTCTCTCTCTCTCTCTCTCTTTCTCCACCCTGAAGGTGGCCAGCCATCTACCAACCAGAAAGAGAGCTTTTACCAGGAACTGAATGCTGACAGAACTTTGATCTGGTACTTTCCAACCTCCAGATCTATGTGAAATAAATTTCTATGTTTAAATCATTCAGTTTGGGGTGCCTGGCTGGCTCAGTTGGTAGAGTACATGACTCTCAATCTCAGGGTCATGAGTTTAAGCCCCAAGTTTGGCATGGAGTAAGCTCCATTAAAGAAAAAATTAAACCACTCAGTCTATGATATTTTTTTTATAGCAGCCCAAGTGGATCAATATAGGAATCCCCAAGGAAAAATCAGCAAGTGGCAAAGCCTATTTCCTCTTCCAAATTCCAGTAGCTGAGATGACTTAAGATAGAAAGTGTAGAGATAAAGCACAATGTCTTCTTTTATTTGGTCCAGGAGTAACACTACTATCCTTTTAAACTACATGAAAACATGTGTCTGCATCATAGCAGTAGGTGGACTGGCCTCTACATTGGTTTTTATTTCAGTCAGGATTCTTTGGTTGCAAGTGACTGAATTTGAACTCATATTCACTTAAGCAAAATAAGAGATCCATCATTTTACTTAGCTGGGTAAGACAAGGGCAAAGCCAGAGGTGATCAGAAACAGGGACTCTGAGCTATTAACCCTGTCTCTACCCCCTTGCCTAACCTCTCTATGGTTCTGCATGTCTCTTTCACTCCAGATAGGCTTCATCACAGAGCCAGAGCCAGGACCAGAGGAGATTCAGGCTCACTTCTTTAAGACCTTTCAACCAAAGAAGAAAAAGCTCTTTCAGGCAAGCTAGAGCTGAAAAAATGTGTTGGGATGAGCTGGGACAGCCAATGTCTAAGGACACACAGTGGGCACTGTGATGGCAGACCCCTCTTCACCATATTTTTTAAACAAACATTTTCTGGGCATACAAGATAATGGAAATTTACTTTACGGGGCATTCATGACTGTTCACATGGTGCCTGCAGTACCTTCTCTTTCCTGTAGGAGAGAAGGGAGTACCACTTGGAGCCAGAATGGGGGGATGTTTCCATGTTTGCCATTTGCAAGCCAGTTTGCACATTGCATTTGGCATTATGTTGGCATTTGTCTAGCATTATATCGGAAAAAATATTTTTAAAAATTTCAAGTAGATAAAATTTTAAAATATCATCCTTTTAGGAAAGAAAGATGGTGGCAGAGTGGGAGGGCTGTAGGTTTGCCGCATTCCATGAATACAACTAAATAACAATGAAATCATCCTAAATACCCCAGAAATCAACTTGAAGCCTGGCAAATAGACTCTTCAAATACAGGTGGAGAAGAGGCCACAGTGAAGAAGGCAGGAAGTATAGAAATGTGGTTTGGGAGAGAAACAGATCATGGTCACTGCAGTGGGAGGGAGCTGTGGTTGAGTAAAAGGTCCAGAGACAGAATAACACAGAGGGGAGCCCTCAGGGAAGATGAATCCCCATAGCAATTGGCTTGGAAAACCAGAGGGCCTGAGTTTCATGACTTCTGGCAAGCAGCAAGACTTGAAGCCTGGAGTTCTAAAGGTCAGTGGGCTTCAGTGCTGGGAGAGCCCAGAGGCATTGGGACTGCTTTTGGAGAGAAGGTAGGACAAACAGCCGTCTGACATACAGCATGGAAACAGCAATCTGAAGAACACCTGAGGCACACAGTGGGGAGGTTATTTGCTCAGCTTGGAGCATGTCCCACAGAGACAGAATTCACAGAGAGACCCCTCTGGGACCAAAGGAATTGGCAGGCACCATTTTTCTCCCTCACCACCTCAGCATAAACACAGAGCCACCTGTGGGAACCAGTACAGCACAGATTCTGGCAACCTACCTTGCTTACACTAAACCCCTCCCTCTATGCTCCATCCCCCAGAAGACCAGCCCAAACCCCTGTTCATACTACATCTCGTGACTCAGACCTTGGTTCCAGGAGTGCTAACAACATATCTCCTTTCACAAGCAGACCAGAGCACACCTAGTTAAAACTCACCACATTCAGGCCAGGAACCAAACACTGCCCATAATTGGCAAAGAGAACCTCTGCAGATGACTGGCCTGAAGGATAAAGCATCAAGACACAACAGCAGAGAGCTCATAGCACACATCAGAGACATCCCCTAAAGTGCCAGGTCCTAGGAAACATGGGACACTACACTGCAGGGCACTACAGGATCTCTTCTGCATAAGGCAATAACCCTCAAGAATAAGAGAAGTAGCTGACTTTCCTAACACATAGAAACAGACACAGAAACTTAGGCAAAATGAGAAGACAGAGAAATATTTCCCAAATGAAAGAACAGGACAAGGCGATGGGCAGAAGTCTAAGCAAAACAGATATAAGTAACATGCCTGATGGAGAATTTAAAGCAATGATCAGAAGGTTACTCAGCAGACTTGAGAAAAGAGTAAAAGAAGACAGTGAGACCCTTAACACAGAGATTAAAAAAATAACATAATAGAGATAAAGGACTCAATAAATGAAGTGAAGAACATGCTTGATGGATTGACAGCAGGCTGGTGGAAGCAGAGGAACAAATTAATGACCTAGAAGACAGAGTAATGGAAAGTAATTAAGCTGAAAAGAAGAGAGAAAAAGGAATTATGCAAAGTGAGAATAGACTTAGGTAACTTGATGACTCCATCAACATAATAACATTCACATTATAGGAGTTCCAGAAGAAGAAGAGGAGAGAAAAGGGGGCAGAAAATTTATTTGAAGAAATAATGGCTGATTCTCCAACACAGGGAAGGAAACATGTGTCCAGATCCAGAAGGCACAGAGAATCCCCAGGAAAGTCAACAAAAGCAGAGCCACACCAAACATTCATATAATTAAAATGCAAAATATACTGACAAAGAAAAATTTCAAAAGCACAATACAAAAGAAGATAATTACATACAGGGGAAACCCCATAAGGCTAGCAGGGGATTTTTCAGCAGGAACTTTGCAAGCCAGAAGGCAGTGGCATGATATATTCAAAGTACTTAATGGGAAAAATTTGCAGCCAAGAATACTCTATCCAGCAAAGCTATATTTCAGAATAGAAAGAGATAAAAAGAATTCCCCAGACAAACAAAAGCTAAAGGTACTTCAAGAAGGAAAATCTGAAATAAACAATCTAACCTTACTCTGAAAGAAGTTAGAAAAAGAACAACAAATAAACCCTAAAGCCAGTAAAAGGAAGTAAATAATAAAGATTAGAGCAGAAATAAATTATACAGAAACTAAAAAAAGCAATAGAACAGATCAATGAAACCGGGAGCTGGTTCCTTGAAAAAATAAATAAATAAATTGATACACCTCTAACTGGACTTAGGAAGAAAAAAAGAGAAAAGACTAAAACAAATAAAATCACAAATGAGAGAGGAGAAATAACAACCAACACCACAGAAATACAATTATAAGAGAATATTCTCAAACTATTCCAAAAAATAGAAAAGGAAGAAAACTTCCAAATTCATTCTGTGAGGCCAGCATTACCCTGATACAAATACCAGGTAAAGACACCACAAAAAAAGAGAACTACAGGCCAATATGATTAATAAGGAAGCAAAAATCGTCAACAAAATACTAGCACACTGAGTCTAACAATACATTTTAAAAATCATTCACCATGATCAAGTGAATTTTACATATTTCTAGGATGTAAGGGTGGTTCAATATCCACAAATCAATCAACATGATATATCACATCAATAAGAGAAGGATAAGAGCCATATGATCGTTTCAATAGACACAGAAAAAGCATTTGACAAAGTGAAACATCCTTTGTGATAAAAACTCTCAACAAAATGGGTTTAGAGAGAACAGACCTCAGCATAAGAAAGGCTTCATAAGAAAACCCGCAGCTAACAAACATCATCCTCAATGGGGAAAAGCTCTCGGTCTAAGGACAGGAAAAAGACAAGGATGTCCTCTTTCACTACTTTTATTCCACATAGTACTAGAAGCCCTAGACATAGCTATCAGACAACAAAAAGGAAATAAAAAGCATCCAAATCAGTAAGGAGGAAGTAAAACTTTCAGTATTTGCAGATGACATGATACTGTATATAGAAAACCTGAAAGACTACCAAAAATACTGCTAGAACTGATAAACAAAGTCAGTAAAGTCACAGGATACAAAATCAGTGTACAGAAATAAATTGCATTTCTTTACACGAACATTGAAGCAGCAGAAAGAGAAATTAAGAAAACAATCCCTTTTATAGTTGCACCCCAAATAATAAGATATCTAGGAATAAACCTAACCAAAGAGGTGAAATACCTGTACTCTGAAAAAACTATTAAATACATCAGATAGTAATTGAAGATAACACAAAGAAATGGAAAGACATTCCATGCTCATGGAATGGAAGAACAAATATTGTTAACATGTCCATACCACCCAAAGCAATCTACACATTTAATGCCATCTCTATCAAAATACTAACAGCATTTTCCATAGAGCTAGAACAAACAATCCTAAAATACGTATGGAACGTCAAATACCCCAAATAGTCAAAGCAATCTTGAAAAAGAAACACAAAGCAGGAGGCATCACAATCTCAGACTTCAAGTTATATTACAAAGCTGTAGTTACTAAGACAGTATAGTAATGGCACAAAAATATACACATGGATCAATAGAACAGACTAGAGAAATGGACCCACAACTATATGGTCAATTAATCTTTGACAAAGCAGGAAAGAACATCCAACAGTAAAAAGACAGTCTTTTAAGAAAATGGTGTTGGGAAAACTGGACAGCTACAGGGAAAAGAATGAAACTGGATCACTTGCTTACACCATCCACAAAAATACATTCAACACACCTGTCAGATGGCTAAAATTAACAACACAGGAAACAACAGATGTTGGTGAGGATGTGGACAAAGGGGAACCTCTTACACTGTTGGTGAGAATGCAAACTGGAGAAGCCACTCTGGAAAACAGTACGGAGGTTCCTCAAAAAGCTAAAAATAAAACTACTTTACAATTCAGCAATCACACCACTGAGTATTTACTGAAAGAATACAAAAACACTAATTCAAAGGGATACGTGCACTCCTATATTTAGAGTGGCATTATTTACAAAAGCCAAATATGAAAGCAGCCCAACTGTCCATTGATTAATGAATAAAGAAGCAGTATATATGTGTACAATGGAATATTATTCAGCCATAAAAAAGAATGAGATCTTTCCATTTACAATGACACAGATGGAGCTAGAGATACTATGCTAAGTCAGGCAGAGAAATATAAATACCACATGTTTTCACTCATATGTGGAGTTTAAGAAACAGAACAAATGAGCAAAGGGGGGAAAAAGAGAGACAGGCAAACCAAGAAACAGACTCTTAACTATAAAGAACCAACTGATGGCTACCAGAAGGGAGGTGGGTAGGGGGATGGGTGAAATAGGTGATGGGGATTAAGGAGGGCATTTGTGATAAGCACGAGGTATTGTACAGAAGTGTTCAATCGCTATATTGTATACCTGAAACCAATATAACACTGTATATTAACTAACTTTAATTAAAATAAAAACTTAAAAAAATCATCTTCCTATTTCTTTCTGGAATAGATGAGAAGATGAGTGGAGAGTCTGAATGGTAATGAGGTTATGGGTTAGAAGGCGACATGACTTTTAAAATGAAAACTGTCCTAATCACATGGAATCCAGATGTTTAGACCATTTTGATAGGGGGCACAAGGGTAATTCACTTTAGATGCCTGTAACCCTCTCTGAGCAAATATTAATTTGTAAGAAAAATTTATTTTATGGGTCACAGAGTGTCCCACAAGGTAGAAGCCTTAAATCTAAAAACAACACAAGCTGATGGGAATTGATCATAATAAAACAGTTTGATGTGTTTATATGTAAAGGTGTAAGAGTCTTTGTGTATTTTATATTTCAGGAGTTGGTGTGTTATTTGTGTTTAGAGAGCCCAGCCTTGAAATGCTTGGTCTCTTTTGATGCTTTCCTTTGATTCCACAAAATGTAGAGTCCAATACCCTTCTGTCTGGAATTGTCTGAGCAACAGTAACATACTGCTGGTCTGTGCCATGATAGGAGACTGTCCAACATGGTATGGCTGGTCCCCACTCAGAGGTGGCAGAATTTAGTTCCTGGGCATGTACAGGTTGGCTGAGCATGTTCACTGCCCCCCCCCCCCCCACAACTCCCTACAACTTTCACCAGAACCAGCATGGAGTGATCAAAGTTGTACCCCTTAATTTCTCATTGTTACTGAATCTCTGGACAATGCATTCAAATTAACTTGTATTTCTCTGTCATCTTGTGAGTCTAAGACCCATTCACTGAAAGAAAAATAACTTCCTTTTAGCTCTACCGTGGATCTCTAAAGTTTGTCTTAAACAGACTGTATATAATATGCCCAGCCAGTTCCTTGCTGTGTGATTTTGTGTAAGCCACACAATTTCTCTGAGCCATAGTTCATTCATCTGTAAAAAAGAGACTGGGGTTGAAGGATATTGAAGGCCCCTCCTAGCTCTAAGTCAGCCCAGCAGGCAGGCACACTTGTTCAAGTTTCTTTGCTTCATTTCTAAAAAGCAAGCTTCTGAGAGTATCTCTGACTATACTGCAGAGTCAAAGATAAAATAATTATTGAGCGAGTCTGTTATTTTATGTTATTCCTTTCCTACTAGCTAATCCACTTTGCAAAATATCGTCTGATCCTGGTGAAAGGGAGGAAAGAGAAACTGTGAATCTGAAACTCATGTTTCATTCTAAGTTAGTTCTACAGATTAGTTCATTAGCCCTCAAATCTCCACGGAGGATAAACACCAACACCAGCCCACCTCCTAATGCTCTTCTGTTGTGGCTGCTGGAGGAAACTCACTGTACAGAGCAGTCCGCAATAAGTGAGATATTTTCTTTCAAAGCCAACAGTGCTAAGGATTTGTAAAAATTTCAAAACTTAAATTTGAACATAAAGTTTAAAAAATTTTAAACTAAGACTCATTAACACTGAGTGCTTAAAGACATTCTAACTAAGTCTCTACTGCAAAGCGTATGCTGTGGTTTCATGTGTGTTCAGTGTTGCGGTTTCTGCTTGTTTTCTCTGCGACACTTCTGTTCCTCACTCGCTCCCCTCACCATACCCAGCCCACTGGGCAGCATCATGGCTGTCATTTGGACCAGATTTTCTGATCTCGGGCTCAGGATTTTCTATTTCCTAATGAAAATAAATATGTTTTAAAAAATACTAAAGATCCATGTCAAATTCTACTATAGAACTTTAAACAGGCAAAAGTTTTAAATAGGAAAAATTTAACATAATAGGCAGGGCTAGGGTCTATCTTTCTGGGAGTCTTTCTGGGCTTGACTTACATGATTGGGTTTATTGTCTAGAAACTAGTTGGCAACCCCCAGCCTGCAAAGCAAATCTGGCCTGCTGCTGGGTGCTGTACTGTTCTTGAGTTAAGAATGGTTTTTACATTCTTAAATGGTTGTATACATACCCACATAATATACTCAGTTTTGCCCCTTACCCCTTAAAGAGGAAAATTTTACTATCTGGTTGCTTAAGAGAAGTTTGCCAACCTTTACTCTAACTGAAAGGGATAAATAACTCATTTAGCATTTCAGTGATGTGCCTGAAAGGTATATGTAGCACAACACTGAAACCTTTGGTAAAAAAGAATGTGAACATTTTATTCACATGATACACTTGTACTTATGTTTATAAACATGTCTCTGATGATATGACCAATTGGTTTCATTTCGTTGATACGATTCAGAATCCTGATATCAGATTGTTCCATTTGGTAGGCAAACAATAACCTCCCCTACAGATAAGTTTATATCAAATAAAAATACAATAAATATGCAATTAAAGAGGAGTTTGTCAGAAGATCCTTGAACAGCTTGTAGTAGGTATATAAATTATTCTGAGAATAGCTTGGACTATTTTAATGCTTCTAACTCCAATTATAAACTCATTTTCTCTCATGCATATTGTTGCTCTGTATGTTTATAGGAAAATTCCCATGTAGTTCCAAAGCTCTGTCCTGGGCAACGTAAACAGTGGTGCTTTTCTAACTATGAAATAGATAAAGCATACATCCACTGGTTGACTAAGACTTGGAAAAGAAAGGCCATCTCTTTAATGCTATACATCCAGCCAAGAGAAATAGATGGATCATCAGGCTTTACAAAGGGAGTTCACAGTAGTCTCTGATAGGATGGAATAATATCTTTGAAAGTTTCAAAACACAGATAAGATTAACTCATTTGTATTTCTTGGGAATTACTCTTTTGAAACAATGACAAGTTCCAGCCAGGTTTAGGCTGTCCTGGCATACGGTCAATATCGCCACCTGCTGGTCTAACTGAGGAAGGTTCTTTGTGTGACCATTTCTTTTACAGAAAGTATGTGATAAAAATAAATTGTGGCGCGAAACCCCATTATTTCAAAATTCGGTCTCTTTCCTTCTCTCTGACAATGCCTTTAGCAGAAATGTGGTTTTATGTGCATTTTTTGTATTAGTGGATATCTATTGGAATCACATTTGCTACAAACTATTTCCAATATACTTATAAAAGTTATAGGAGTATTATAAATCTTTGTGGTACTATTCATTCCTTTTGTAAATACCTCCGGTTCTAACTATTGTCTTTTCATTCATAGACTATATCCATAGTGGAGACAAGTTAAACAAAAGAGAGCGAGACTTATGTCAGCCATTTGTTTCCCATGTCGGCAGCGTTTATTAAACATTTGGTGGAAGGGAAGTTTAAAATTGCTAGTCAAGGTGAGGGTCCGTAGTTACTAATTCGTTGCATTTAAATTCATTCTTCACTGACACAGAAATCTATTATTTTAATGGTTAATCTATTATTTTAATGATGCTACATTGATTTCGTCACAATGGCCCTCATGTTTACTTCGGCGTTACCCGTTTACTACAAATATTTACTTACCAATAAATTTGCTGGGAACCACAGATTTGATCTTGGAAATCCATTTAACCAAATATTTTTGCTACTATCTCTGTAATATGGCTGCATATCTCACATTATTTTTTGTTAGTTTCTGAATAGAGTACTTGCAAACAGGAGCTGCATGGAAGAAACACAAGGAAGCAGCATTTGTGCAGTTAAAATGGGCCAAATGTTTTACAAAAGAGAAGCAGGAAGGAAGGGTTGATTCAGGGAAATCGCCATAAAAGCTCGCATCAGAGAAAAGATCGAAATCTGCATAAAATGATAATACCACACTTAAATATTCCGACTTATGTAACTTGAAGAGCATAAATGCCCCAAACAGGGAGGTCTCTATTCCTAGGCAAGATTTTAGAATTGCAAGCTAAAAAACAAGCAAATAGAACCTGAAAAACTATTAATTATAGGCTTAGAATTTAAAATAACTTTTATAATATTGGAGATTTGGGGGGTAGATAACTAAAAGTATGACTGTATGAACACATAAATAAAATATTTTGGTTAAAAACATATTTTGGTTTGTTTCCATACAGCAACACAACTTATTTTCAGCAATTCTGTCTCCTTGGACTCCAACTAAATTTTAAGATTTTTGGAGAATAGCCCAGAGTTTCTTATTTAGTGGTTAAAATCTAGCCGGAGGACTTGACATTTGTTTTTCTTTACACATTAGTTCAAACTACTACTCACTAAAATGATAGTTTTTGAACTCAGTTTTTGAACTGAGAGATACCATAACAGCCACCTGGTTCAACACTCTCTTGTCAGGGAAACAGAGCTCTTAAATAGCCAAGTTAAGTTGTCTAAAGAATCAAAACATGTTTCTAACTGAGTCAGGACTAGGATGTAGGCTTAAATAAGTAGCGGGAGATTGGAGAGTCCACTCTACTTTCTAATAGGTGAATTTACATAGTAATATCTTTTTTTTTTTTCTGTTGCTCACACATTAATTGGTCCATTTTGTTTCCACCATATTTTAAAACAATCTTTTGGGTCTATAAATATTTTTTATTTATATTGTATGTTGATGCATAAAATGTACCACATAAAAACCCAGTAGGGTCCATGTAATTTCAAAATTAGAGTCTTACATTAAAAGTTGAGTTCACAGATAGACTTTAGCACTCCTTACAACCATTAGGCGTGCTGAAGGATATAGGGAGGATGTGTGGCTGCTGCTGAATGAGGAAGAGGAGATCAATTATTGAAAACGATCATGCTCCTGAATAATTACTCTCCTACTGTCTTTTCTACTCTTCATAGAAATGATTCCAAATGATGAGTCTTCCTAGTCACCTATTTGTTCATCAATCTGTCCATCCATCCATCCATCCATGCCAATTATAGCAATCCCTGTGTTAAATAATATGTGGAAAAAGAAAAGAGGAGAGATTTTTTTTAAAGTACTGTTGTATTTTTCCTAATTCTCATTTTTCTTCTTGCAGGTATTTTGAATCGCCTTTTCAAGGAGACCAGATTCTGAATTTTCCTTGCCTTTTTCTTCTTTTTAACACCATTCCCCAGAGCTCCTTTCTGTTCAGTAGCAACATAATGTTTTATTAATAAGGACTCCTGAGATATCTAGTTTAGATGTATATTTAGAAAAAGCTGGCACACTATATTTTCATATTAAATTATTATGGGTTAGCCCATGTAGGACCACTGTATTTTTTCAAAAGAGACATTTATTTTTAAAAGAGACAGTGGGGGGCAGGGGCAGAGAGAGGTGGGCAGCAGATCCAAAACAGGCTCTGCACTCACAGCAGTGAGCCCAATGAGAGGCTCGAACTCACGAACTGTGCAAGATTATGACCTGAACAGCAGTGGGATGCTCAACAGACTGAGCCCTTGTCCAGGTGCCCTGGACAAGCTACCTTTTTACCTTAATACTTGAAATATATACAGCAAGTCTTTCTTCCTTCTCAAAAATATGCTTTAATAATATAGATTAATTTTAAATTCTCCAAGTAGTGATCATAATTTGGTAGATTATCTATGGACAAGTGTTTTTCCCCTTGTTTATCTGGGATCTTTGCTGTAACTCACTTGAATTTTTAGTCTGGTTACTTTGGTGTTGTTCACAAGTATAAATTTAGTGGATAAGTATCAACTGGATAAAACCATGTATCATGAAGATGTTGTCAATATCAGTTGGAAAACAGCCAAATATAAATGCTTAAAAAATTTTTTTTGCTTGAACAATTTGGAAATGTGTGATTTCATAAAATAAGAAACCCAGAGGTAAGAGCTCCCGGGTTCAGCAGCTGAGTACCATCACAAAGAACTCAAGTTCTTTACATTTTTCCTGGCATCTTCCAAAATCTAGTAAACAGTAAATTTTTGCCCACCCCCCCCAAAGAGACCAACACCCTAATTCCCGGAACTTGTGAACATTACAAGAAATAGCCTTAAAAAAAAAGGCAAAAAAAGCATTACTTTTATTGAAAATTTTTGTCTGCATTTTTTAAAAAGCTTATTTATTTTTGAGAGAGAACTAGAGAGTGAATGGGGGAGGGGCAGAGGAGGGGCAGAGGAATGGAGACAGTCTCAAGAAGGCTCCCTACTGTCACTGCAGAGCCTGATGTGGGACTCAATCTCACAGTTTGTGAGATTGTGACCTGAGCTAAAATCAAGGTCAGATGCTTTTAACCTACTGAGCCACCCAGGTACCACATTGTCTGCATTTTTTTACGCAAATATATTCATTGCTATTTGTTATTTGCCATGGCTCACTGTAAACAAAATGTTTATGTTGTAGCATGCAAGCTGTACATGTTATTGCCTACAAACCAAATTAACATATGGCACATAACAGTCACATTATTTGGAGATCTGAAAATGATGTCTTAAGCATTTTACACTGTAGTATTATATATTACTTATATAGAGACATTTCACCATGTTGCAGTTATGTTTTAGAAAATTGATTGGGGTTTGGGGTTGCCGTACAATGTGGCATAACTTTTTTCCATTTATAAGCAGTGGGACATAGGCTTTTAGCGTTTTTGCACAGAATTTCTGATTTTCAGGAACAAGTGGGAATGCTAGGATATCCCTGCACCCACATCTGCACCACCACCATTCTGATCTAAGTTACTGTTTCTTGCCTCTGCTACTACAGTCGCCTTCTAGCTGGTCTTTCTGCTTCCACTCCTGCCTTTCTAGCATCTGATCCACAAGGCAACCAGGGTGACTTTTAAAAATTGTGGTAAGGGGCACCTGGGTGGGTCAGTTGGTTAAGCGTCCAACTTCAGCTCAGGTCGTGATCTCAAGGTTCATGAGTTCCAGCCCTGTGTCGGGCTCTGTGCTGGCAGCTCAGAACCTGGAGCCTGCTTCAGATTCTGTGTCTGCCTCTCTCTCTCTGCCCCTCTCCACTCATGCTCTCTCTCTGTCTTTGTCTCCCTCTCAAAATAAGTAAACATTAACAAAATATTTAAAAATTATGGTAGAATAGGGCACCTGGGTGGCTCAGTTGGTTGAGCGCCTGACTTTGGCTCAGGTCAGTGTTTCACATCATGATCTCATGGCTCATCAGTTGGAGCCCCACATCAGGCTCGCTGCTGTCAGCCTGTCAGCACAGAGCCGTTTTGGATCCTCTGCCTCTCCTCTTCTTGTGCTCTCCCAAAAATAAATAAGTATTTTTAAAAATGTGGTAGAATATACCTTTGATTCATTATTTTAATTATTTTAAATGTACAGTTCAGCAGTACATTTCCTTTATTGTGCAACCATCTCCTCCATCCATTTCCAGAACTTCAATGCAAACCTTATGCTTATGTCATGCGTGGTCTCCATCCCTCCCCAGTGCCTCTCTCAGCACTGCGCCCAGTGGCCCACAGCAGAAGGCATGCATGGGAAAGCACTGGGCAGTCTATGGCTGTGGGGATCCAAGGAGATGATGAATTTATAGTGCTTTGGAAAAACTAATATCTGGGCAGGGGCGAGGGGACTGGTGTTCTATTATTTGCCATCTTTAAAATATACCATACTAGAGTAAGCATATTCCCAAATTCGTCACTAAAGCATAGGTTCATGACAAAGACAGACTAGAAACAACAAGGGCTCAGTGTCACCGGTACTCCAGCTCTGGAAATAATAGTAAAGGAAACCACTTCAGACCTATCAAGATGGCAACAATGAGAAGGATGGGTGAGTCAAGGCCTGACGAAGATGTGGGGAGACAGGGCGTTGCTAACAGGAGTACAAACTGGTACAGTCATTCTGGAAACTGTCAGTTCCTTTGTGAAATAAAGTGTGCATCTGTCCTCTGACCCAGCAATCCCTCTCTTGAAGTTGTGCAATGTGCCGCTTTCACAACTGTAAGCTGTGGCCCTGATTCAAGACCACAAAGTGAACTGCCAGAATATCTGGGAATAGGTCCTCCTGCTTGCCAGGTAGACCAAAGATCTAGGTCTGCCACAACAACAATGCCTGAAAAAGAGAAGTAAAGCCAACATATTTCCAGTATTGAAAAGGAAAGCAGTCATGCCACTGGAGGAATCCTCAAGTCACCGTGGACTCTGTGAAGTGCCCGAAGCTGTGTACCTCCTTGGAAGAGAATGCAGGAAGGTTGTGTGGAGGAACTGAGGACTTTGAGCCACAGTCCTGAGAGACTGGGTGGTGGGGACCCAGGTGGAGTTAGCACAGAGGGAGTGTAGAATGCTGCATGGCATCTTCCCTTGCAAGGCCTATTGGCTGCAGTGTGGGTCAGCGCTGTTGACAGGTGGGGAACCAGTTGTGAAGCTGTGCAGAAGGGCAGTGAGAACCAGACTAGAAATGGAGGCTGGGTAATGACAGGGCTTTCCTTTACTTGGAAGAAGACCATGGTGGAGGATTCCAGGTGATGATCCAGATGATCTAGAAGAAGACAAGAACGTGCATGTTTGTAATCCTAGAACTCTTGCCAGTCTGTAGGTGGAGGCTTGAGCTAGTTCTGATTAAATCTGGAAAAGTGAAGAAAATGAGGCAGGACCTGCAGCCCTCCAGGTGTTGGGAAGCAGTTCGTACGAGTTGCCCTCATGTACATATCCCTTTTCTTACTGGACAGCTACATGTGAAAGAATGACACTGGACCACTTTCTTACACCATACACAAAAATACACTTAAAATGAATTAAGGACCTAAATGTGAGACCTGAAACCATAAAAATCCTAGAAGAGAGCACAGGCAGTAATTTCTCTGACATTGGCCACAACCACGTTTTTTAAGATATGTTTCTTGAGGCAAGGGGAACAAAAGTAAAAATAAACTACTGGGACTACATCAAAATAAAAAGCTTCTGCACAGTGAAGGAAACAACCAACAAAACTAAAAGGCAACCTGTTGAAGAAGAGAAAACATTTATGAAGGACCTATCTGATAAAGGGTTAGTATCCAAAGTATATAAATAACTTATATAACCCAACGCCAAAAACCCCACAAATAATCCAATGGAAAAATGGGCAGAAGGCATTAACAGACATTTCTCCAAAGAAGATATACAGATGGCCAACAGGCATGAAAAGATGCTCAACATCACTCATCGTCAGGGAAATGCAAATCAAAACCACAATGAGATATCCCCTCCTACCTATCAGAATGGCTAACATAAAAAAACTCAAAAAGCAACAAGTGTTGGTGAGGATGTGGAGTAAAAGGAACCCTCATGCACTGTTGGTGGGCATGCAAACTGGTGCAGCCACTGTGTAAAATGACATGGAGTTTCCTCAAAAATGAAAAACAGAACTACACTATGATCCAGCAACTATGCTACTGAGTATTTACCCAAAGAATACAAAAACACTAATTTGAAGGGATATATGTGCGGTCGTATGTTTATTGCAGCATTGTTTATAGCAGCCAAATTATGGAAGCACCCCAAGTGTCCACCAATTGATGAAAGAATAGAGAAGTGGATATATACAATAGGTATATACAATGGAATATTGTTCAGTCATAAAAAAGAGTGAAATTTTGCCATTTGCAACAATGTGGATAAATCTAGAGAGTACAATCCTGAATGAAATAAGCCAGTCAGAAAAAAACAAATGCCACATAATTTCACTCATATGTGGAATTTAAGAAACAAAACAAATGAACAAATGAAGAAAAACAGAGAGAGACAGAGAGAGACAAACCAAAAACTGAAAAATAGTTCTTTTAACTACTGAGAACAAACTGATGGTTACCAGAGGGGAGGTGGGTGAGAGATGGGTGAAACAGGTAAAGGAGATTAAGAATAACTTTAAAAAAATGTAAACTCTATGTCAACGTTGGGCTTAAACTCACAACCTCATGATCAAGAGTTAGATGCTCTACTGACTGAGCCAGTCAGGTACTCCAGGAGTGTGCGTGTCGTGGTGTGCACTGAGTAATGTATAGAATTGTTGAATCATTATTGTACACCTGAAACTAGTATAACACTGTATGTTAACTGGAGTTAAAATTTAAAAAAAAGAGGCATCAATATAAACTCATTTTTGTAAAAGCCACTTGTGATAGGAATGTATATTGCCAGCATAAAAATATAAAATGCCTCTGAAATAAAAAAGACTTTTAAAATAACCATTTTTACTTTTTTAAATGTTTTTATTTATTTTTGAGAGAGACAGACTGTGAGTGGGGGAGGGGCAGAGAGAGAGGGAGACAGAATCCAAAGCAGAATCCAGGCTCTGGGCTGTCAGCACAGAGCCCAATGTGGGGCTCGAACCTGCAAACCATGAGATCAGGACCCAAGTTGAAGTCAGATGCTTAACCGACTCAGCCACCAGGTGCCCCAATAAATAAACATTTTTAAAATTAGATTATGACTTTCTCAAAAGTACAGCCAACTTCTATTCTGTGTTGTATCTCCATGATTTGGCACAGAATCTGGGACATAGTGGTTCTCAGTAATTGTTAGCTGAAGAGGCAAATAAGGGGACAAGGCAGACTGCAAACACAGTCTGGCCTTGTGGAGGTCAGAATAAGGCAGGGGGAGCAAATGGAGTCCCAGCCATTCAGGGGAATTCCCCAAACCCTTCCTATCCTTTTTTTTTTTTTCTCTTTAACAGAAGGGTTTACAGGCTTAGCCCAGATCATTTGTTCAAACACTTGGTCAGGGTAGAGTCACTGCTGGGGTGCTTGGGTGGCTCAGTCAGTTAATCATATAACTCTCCGTTTTGGGTCAGGTCAGGATATTGCTGTTCATGAGATTGAGCCCCACATCAGGCTCCATGCTGACTGTGTGGAGCCTGCTTGGGATTCTCTCTCTCCCTCTCTCTCTGCCCCACTCTCTCTCTATCTCTCAAAATAAATAAATAAACATTTTTTAAAAACCTTGGAAGATTATCCATACCACATTGCACTTTTAACTCAGGTTTCATGCTGACCTATTCTGATCTATCCCACAACCAATAAAGTTCCAGTTAGAAACTTGAATAATGGGTGGAAATGGAAAAACAAATTACTCACATTCCAAGGGCTTTTGCACATAGTAGGAATTAATTCACATTTCTCCATTGATTTATTTCCCTGGAATACATATGCTTTCTTATAATACTTTGTGCTTGGTAGTCCATAAATAAAGAGGGGAAATTTGTTTCTAAAACTTGAAAGAGAAGAACTATTGAAAATTTAACTGCTTAAGAGATTTTTTGGTTTTGTATTTAATTTCTACAAATCTTTGCTGGTAGAGTTTAGTTTTGGCATCTGTATGGTATTTGACAGTCTCCAACTGACTTAAAATCTTTAGGCACAGTAAATGTTAGTCCTTGGATTGGAGGCTGTAGAATGGGTTAGTGAAATCCATTAAGGTTGACTTACCCATTTTACAAAAAACAAATGTGGACACGCTCTTTTTAGATAGGATCTGTTGAGTTTAGTGGCTAATGGTATTGATATTGATATAGGCCCATGTTGACCAAGGTTTTAGCAATTTCTTAAATACTTTATCCTATCTTTGGGAGTGAAGTGCATTTCAGTGTTTTCCAGTTATGTTAATACATGTCTATGAACATAAAGACAATTATAGATTATATGTGAGATAGGCTTTAGAATACCTGCCCTACACACTGAGTAATGCAGGTACTTCCACAGTTCACCTATATCTGGTTTACCTCTTATATACAAGTACATGGGAGAGTTGCATTTCTTTATCCCAGCATTTAGTCATGGAATGTCACTTGCTTTTGTCAACAAAATGTAGTGCCTGACTTTATAGCCTTTTGTTCACCTACCCAGCTATCATGGAAGTATGTTTCACTTGGTCCCTCTATCAGTCTTGGTCCCTGAATAACTGGGATGAACAGAGCCACTCCTCTGAACTGTGCTGGGTGTGTGGACTTTTCGTAAGCTGAGATATTTAGGTTGTCTATTACTACAGCATAACGTAGCCAGTCCTGACTGGTAAAGAAAATGACTTGTTTATATACATAAAAGTACGTATATGGGTAAAATGCATAGAGGTAGACAGGAAATAATAGGAATAATGAACACAGCAATGCATTAACTAAATTATTTTTTCCTTCTTTGTGAAGTCGAGCACAAAGATAGGCAACATTGTTCAGCTTCTCTCACAGGTAGGAGTTCTTTTAACGAAATGTGGAAAGAAGAGCTATCAGCCATTTCTAGGCCTGACTCATAGAACATCTCCCAAACAATTTCCTATATGTTGTTTCTTGTTTTCTGCTACCCAGATACAGAGAATTCAGGGAGGCCTCTGAGGCTCTGGGAAATGGTAGATGGAAGAAGCATAGGTCCCTAAGTGACTGCAGAGATTAGAGCTCTCACACTGCCCCATGATCCACGGTGGGCTGTGATTTGTGATTTGAGTGATAAAAAACAAACCCAAACTGTCTTTATTTGTTCAAGCCACAGAGATTTTTGGAGTTGAAATTAGTAATTATTGGATATTTTAGTTTGAAATGAGCAATACTTGGGTACTTCCTTAAAATAAAAGATACCCATTTCAATCTGAAACCAGCATCATGCTTTATGGGGAAATACAAATATTCTCACTAAAGTTGGGAACAAGACAAGGATGTCCACAATCATCATTATTAGTTAGCATTGTTCTGGTGGTACTAGCCAATGCAATTAGATAAGAGAAAGAAATCATGGGTTTTAGCTTTACCAGAAAAATCATGGGAGGCAGGCCCATGAATAGGGAAGCCCTAAAACCTCTGGAGATTTCAAGTTTCAGTGTTTGATAAAGGCATAAAATCCATGTAGAATAAATGGATCACATAAAAATGATGTTAGGACAATAGGGAAACATCTGAATAAAACTGGATCCCTGTCGTAAATATTAGCTCCATGTAAATTCTAGACCCACTGAAGCTTTAATGTTAAACAAATGGAACAATGAACATACTATTAGAAGACATGAATTTAAAAAATGATCTTTGAGTGGGAAAGGCCTTTCTAGTTATGGTACAACCTTCAGAAGTCATAAAACAAAGATTTTTAAATTCAAATATATATAAAAATTCTGAAAGCTCAAAAGTGAAAGCAGAAAATAAGAAAAATATTTAAAAACCATTTCATAAAGGGTTAATTTTTCTAATATTGAAAATACTTATGAATCAATTAGAATAAGTTTCAACAGTTTAATAGAAATATGGGAAAAATATATACATAGGCAGGTCTTAGAAAAGTAAATACAAATCAGTCTTGTTCACCAAGCATTTTACTGTAGAAACTTCAGACTTATGCTAAAGTAGGTAGAACAGTACAATCAACTTCCCCTGCCTATATCCATCACCCAATTTCAACATTTATCATGTCCAGTCTTATTTTGTCATACCCCTCCATCCACTTCCTTCAGAAATACCATATTCTACTTATCAAAAAGGCAGAAATTAAAAAAAAATCAACACACTTTATTGGAATAAAAGTAAAAACAAAAAAGTCTCATATATTGTTGGAAGGAATGTAAACCATTTATAATCTCTAGGGGGTGCAATTTGTTTTTATCTATAAAAACAATAAACACTTTGACCCAGCAATTTTTTTATGCAACTGTACTTGCACATGTGCAAAACAACATGTCTACAAAGTCATTAATTATAATAGCCAATGATTGGAAATAACTTAAATGCTAATACTTTGTCGGTATTTTTTAAAAAAGGAGGAAATTGCACTGATATAGAGTGATCCCCAAGCTCTACTGGGAGGTGAAATGCAAAGTGCAGAATAGTGTGATAGTGTAAGCTCCCACTTGTACAAGAAAAAACAATTGGTAACTGTGAGTGCCTAGGGGGGTCTCCAGGGGGAAACTTGGTGGCTCAGGGATAAGGATAGGAGAGAAGTTCAATTTTCCTCTACATCTGCTTTTGAATTACATATCATTTCCAAGCACTAACTATTCAAACACAACATTAAGTTAAAAATTAAAAAACAAAGTCTGGCAACCACCAAACTATATGTTTAAGCAAAGCACACCACTGGTCTCCTGTCAGCCGGCAAACAGACTGATGATGCCTTCTCTTTGGAAATTTAAAAAAAATGGCTCATTTAAAAAATATTAATCTTTCAAATACAAAAGAAATTAGTGATCCCTGATCTTGGTTTGTAATTGTAGTTATAACTGTAAAGGACCATAATTCTGTAGAGAACATATACTTCAGCTAAGAAAAACAATAAAAATGAGAAAGTATTAACTTGTGTTCTAAGAAATAAAATATCCTGTGGAATGTACTGTGTGCCAGGATTCACACACACACACACACACACACACCCCACACACTCCTATCTTGGCAACTCGGTTCTCTTCTCAAGTAGAATGAAATAACACACGGATGCATATGAAAGCAAAGGCTGGCTTATAACATGTAGTTTTAGGTCCCTTAGCTGAGTCTTGGCACTTGAGAGGAGGCTCTGTTTGATCAAACACCATGTGTTCTGAACTGCATTTTATTTTACAGCTTTCCAAAGAGCTGTCCAAAATGCTCCCCACCCCCTTTCCACAGAGGAACCCCAGCCATCTCAGTGTGTGTTTCTCTCACCCAGCTGGCCCGACTGGAAGGCATGTGCTAGGTGCCAAGAGGCCCCTGGTCTCTCAAGAAGGGGAGTGATGTTGGAGGTGTTTTCTGCCTCATTCCATCATTGAGGATTGCTATTCACTGCCCCTCCCTGCACTCTCTTAAGAGTAGCCTGGCACGAGGATTGACTGACTTGCCTTTGCAAGTAGGGGGTTATGCTGTTTAAAATAAACTTTATACCTACATTTGTACAATTTTATAACTCTTATAAGAAACAATGAATCTACACAATTTAGTAGTACAAAATTTGTATACAGATAACCCAGCTGAGAACCCTGGAATGACACTGAAACTTACTGTAATCAATGTTTCAGCATTTGTGAAGCAATACTTGTCCAAGTGCTAACTGACCAATACGTTTTTGTTGAGCCCTTACCATGTGCAAGGCTTTGTTCTGGGTGCTAAGGATACAATGATAAGTAGAAAGACAAGATGCAGGCCCCCCTGAAACCAATAAGCTAATGATGTAAGATTTATATTTTGTGTTAAACATTCAATCGAGCCTTGGAGTAGATACCATCCTGCTTGGATCAGCCACTCACACCAGTGGACCCAAGCCACTCAGATTCCCATAGTGCTGGCAGATTCTTTCAGACCCATTAGTATTGGCAGCTGCCAGCTCTCAGCTGAGTGCCTTGTTGAGTACTGCCCTTGGCAGAAGAAAATGGCTTAGCTCCAAGGTCTCATCCCGTTCTGGGAGGCATCTGCATCTGATCAGGGATTGCCCAGGATGGGTACAAAGCAAAGACATGGCCCTCCCCCTAGCTCCTGGGACTGATGTTTTTTCTTGTGCTTTTTCTGCAAATGACCTAATTCTTTTGCTAAGAATTAAAGAGCATAATGACTTTGCTCATTTCCTTTTTTAAATGTTTTTATTTATTTTTGAGAGAGAGAAAGAGGGAGAAGAGAGAGCGGGGGCGGGGGGGCGCAGAGAGGGAGACAGAGGATCTGAAGAGGCTCCAGGTTCTGCTCCATCAGCGCAGAGCTTAATGTGGGGCTCAAACCCACAAACCATGAGATCATGACCTGAGCCAAAGTCGGACACTTAACCAATTGAGCCACCCAGGCACCCTGACTTTGTTCATTTCTTAATCTTACTCTTCTTTCTGTTTGGATGCACTATTTCCTTGAAATTTGTGGCCTAATTACAAATATGCCACAATTAGACTAATTGTTAGAATTTGGTGTCCTTTTTTCCAACCCTATTTGATACTTAAACCAGTATTTTAAAGGCGGTCTTCCAAACTAAAACCTTGTCTTGCCTTTAGAACCTTATAAATGAAAGTAAGATTTAAATTTATTTAAAATAAATGGTTCAAAAACAAGCAAACATGAGGTTCACTGGAGGAATTTAATTCATACTATCCCACTTTAAAATATTTCTAAGACATGATCAAAGGTATCATTCATATGTGCTGTAATAGCTTTCTGTTTGTTGCAAATGACAAAAAACACTGCTGGAACTGGCTTTGACATAAACCAGTGGTTCTCAACTTGGGCTGATTTAGTCTCCCACAGGAGACATCTGGCAATGTCTGGAGACATTTTTGGTTGCCATAATTGAGAATGTGTATCCAGTGGGTAGAGGCCAGGGATGCTGCCCAACATCCTTCAATGCACAGGATGGCCCCACCACAAAGAATCATCTAGGCCAAATGTCAATAGAGCCAAGGTTGAGAATTCCCAATGTAAATGACAATGACATCTTTGGGCTTCATACCCTTATAGCCTATCCTTCAGAGGGAGAAAGGAATTTGCTTCTGGTAACCCCCTCTGAAGGGAGAGAACGTTCTTGTTTCCTACAGGTTCCAGCAAACAGATGTCTTAGCCTTACAGCCTCAGGTGTTTGTGCTCTCTGTGGCCATGAGCCAGAGTGGGACACATCATTGGGTTAACTCAGGGCCTGATACTGGAGCTTGGCATGGAGTGGAGGAGTCCCCAGAAGGAAACTGATGTATTGTTTCATCAAAAGAAAAGGGAATGTACAGGTAGTAGCAGGAATGGGGGAGTAAGATGTCTCTTCTACTGATTCTGCCAACTGAAGACCAGGACTTAGATGCAGGTACTCAGTAATGTGTATTTTGGGTATTTTCTTTACCTAATCAGTGAAATATGGTTAAAGAAAGTGAAAGCCATGCTTCCCCACTGGAATCAGATTGCTTTTGCACCACCAAAATATGCTTCTCTGATAAGCAGTCTGGGACATGGGGATGTGGGGTCTAAAGCAATTCTGAGCCCATACAGTTCATCTCATTGGAACCAGGAGTCCTTTTGTAGAACCCAAGTTCTGTATGTGTATGTGTTTGGGTATGTGTGTGTGTACATATGTATTGGGGTGGCTCAGGATGATGTGGGAGCCAGAGAGAAATGGAGAATTGGTGCTCTAAATCTGGTCAGAACACTGTTGTTCACAAATATAGCCCTACCTTGTTGGGTTCTGTTTGGATGTGACCTGCTTTGGTTAGTGGAATGAATGTAAGTGGGAGTGATACCTGCTACTTTTGGGTAGTAGCTTTGGCAGTCAGCACATGGTTGTCTGTGTTCTCTTTCCCTCAGCTCCAGTGACAGCCATGCTCAAGGTAGAACCTGCTCCATTAGCCTGGGTCCCCAAGGGGTCAAGAACATGGCTAGAGTAACCTGAAATGGTCATGTATTGTGATCAAGTGAAAGATCTCTGATGGAGTAAGTCCCTGGGATTCTGGAGTTATTTGTTATCCTAGCATACTATGGTTAATTTTGACTGATCCAAAGACCTTGGATCTTTTAAATTTACAAGATTTGGATCCCTGGAGTACAAGGCTGAGAGTGAAGTAAGTCAGACAGTATTTTGGTAACTATCCCGTTGGTCTATGGTTACTCACTGTGGAGCTAAAGTGTGCTGGGAGATTTACAATGATGAAGCTATGGTGGTATTGGGTCCCATGATCCTACACATCCTGGGACAAGAGTGAGGGGGAGAGTGGTGGGTATTGGGGAGTACAGTGTGGGAGGTACTCAGAGGTTTGTAATCTGATTTCTATGTAGATTTTTTCCTATTGTGAAAAAATGAAGTAAGGCTTTGTAGGATCTTTTATATGAGATAAAATTAGGTCCAGATGCTTTTAGTGGTCAATTCTTCCAAACATTTAGGGACGAAACAATAATTATGTTACAGAAACTTTTCCAGAACATAGGAAAAAAGGGAATGCTTTTTCTTTTTACATGCCAGTCCACTTTGAATATCAATACCTGAAAAGGACATTATAAGAAAGGAAATTATCAGATGCTAAGTTTTCTAAGAAAATATTAGCAAACTGTATCTAGTGATATATAAAAAGGATAATACTCATGCTCAAGTGTGGTTTATTCCAGGAATCAGAGTGGTTTAACATTTGAGACTCAATCAACGTAATTCATCAGATTACTAGAAAAAAGAGGAAACCATATGACCGACCATCTTGATGGATGAAGAAAAAAAAATTGGACTAAATTCAACACTCCTTCATGATAAAACTCTCAGCAAACTAGGAATGGAAAGAAATTTTCCTAATCTGATTAAGAATATTTACAAAAAACCCACAGCAGCAAAATCATACTCGATGGTGAAACATGGAACACTTTGGGGAAGCTGAGGCCTTAACCAAGCCGGCTTCAGACTCATTCCAGAGTCTCCCCAAATGCTTGTTTGCTTGAGGCACATGTGCGTGTATGCGCCTGTGTGTCCACCTACATATATATATCAGCTTCATAAACTTCATAACACTTTCTTTCCAAAAAGACCCCAAAGCCTGAAGGTTTTCTCACTTTTGTGTTGACTGAAACACTGTTTAAAATGTTGAAACCTGGGGCGCCTGGGTGGCGCAGTCGGTTAAGCGTCCGACTTCAGCCAGGTCACGATCTCGCGGTCCGGGAGTTCGAGCCCCGCGTCAGGCTCTGGGCTGATGGCTCAGAGCCTGGAGCCTGTTTCCGATTCTGTGTCTCCCTCTCTCTCTGCCCCTCCCCCGTTCATGCTCTGTCTCTCTCTGTCCCAAAAATAAATAAACGTTGAAAAAAAAAATTTAAAATGTTGAAACCTGATGAAACAAAACCAAACAGGCCAAAAAGACCAGATATCTGATCAAGACTCTGTGTATTGTGAAGCTGTTGTTGTAGAATATAATATTAATTTCATCTGGACAAGTGGTTCTCAATCTTGAGAAATGTCCAAACATCTTTTTAAAAAAATTTTAAAAATGTTTATTTTTGAGAGAGAGAGAGAGAGAGTGAGAGAGGCAGAGTGCAAGCAATAGAGGGGCAGAGAGAGAGGGAGACAGAATCTGGAGCAGGCTCCAGGCTCTGAGCTGTCAGCACAGAGCCCGACATGGGGCTTGAACTCACCAACTGCGAGAGCAGGACCTGAGTGGAAGTCAGACGCTTAACCGACTGAGCCACTACCCCCAGACACACGTCTTTTAAAGAAAAAATATTTCTCACAGAATCTCCCAGTTTATAAAGTATCTTTGTTTCAATACTTAGTTTGTATAGTCCTAAAACTATGTATAAACTTTCTTATAAATTCTGCAAGTACATTATAACATTTCATGAATTTATAATGATTTACACATTAATCAATTCTATAAGTGATTCTATACCAAATCTTTGCTTTCAATGTGAATATGGTATTGACAGCTAAAGCTGAGTTTTTCCACTTTTAATCTGGTGATCATTGCATTACCTTCTATTCTTCCATCATTTCTCCCTACTCAAACTACTGGCAAGTTTCCCTGTAATGCTCTGCTATGTTGTCTGGCCTTCACTTGGCTCCATGCGTCATTTAGATCAGGAGTAAGACAAACACTACCCGCAAACTGTTTTGGTAAATACAGTTTTTTTGGATCCCAGTCCTGTCCATTTATTTATTATGTGTGTTTATGACTGCTTTTGTACTGTATCAACCAAACTGAGCAAATGCAACAGAAATAGGCCTGCAAGACCTAACATATTTTATACCTGGCACCTGGTATAAAAGTGTGCACACTCCTGGGGCACCTGGATGGCTCAGTTGGTTAAGCACCTAACTCTCGGTTTTGGCTCAGGTCATGATCTCGTGGTTCGTAGGATCAAGCCCGGTGTCAGGCTTTACACTGACAGTGAGGAGCCTGCTTGGGATTTTCTTCCTCCCTCTTTGTCCCTCTCCCACTGTGCTCTTTCTCTCTTAAAATAAGTTTATAAACATTTTTTCCAAAAGTTTGCATACCCCTGATTTACATGATAAATCTGTTACTTTAATAGCTTCTTGAAATGTGGCACTTTTTGGCATTAATGCCCTCATAAAGCCCAATGCAGAAGTGGACATTGTATCAAGAGGTGATACTAAGCTATGGCTGGCAGAAATTCAAATAATTCAGAATATATGTGCAGATTATTGTTTCTGGGGTAATTTAGACCACTTCACACTATCAGATGCTAGATGTATAGCACTGGCATTAAATTAGAGGGAACAATGTGTTTGCTAAGGCAAACTCATTTATGATTTATCCAGTTTGCACACTGATGTTATATAAAGGTGATTTTTTGGTCTGTGTGAAACATGGGCATTATTTAACAAACTTTTATTGAAAATCTAGTAGGAAACCAAAAAAGAATCAGACACAATTCTTGACTCAAAGTTGTGTGGAGCTAGGTCTTAGAGGTCTACTTTATTTCAACACTTGGAATTCAAAGTGTCCCTAACACACAATGAACCAGCTTTTCATGGGAATCTTACATTTATGGCCAATGCAAATGGCAGCTAGTTTGGCTTATCTTCAACGCTCCTACATTTCTATTGAAAACTACTGTTAATCTTTGAGCAATGTGGGTTTGAACTGCATGAGTTCATTTATGGGCAGATTGTTTTTTCAATAAAAACAGTACAGTACTGCAAATGCACAGTAGATAACACATACAACCTACAAAATAGGTGGCTATTGACAATGCTATTTGAAAGGCTTCTGGTCAGCAATAGATTATTAGTAAAGTTTTGGCAGAGTCAAAGTCATATGTGGATTTTTTATTGCGCTGGAGCTCGGTGGCCCTGACCCCCATGTTATTCAAGGGTTAATTGTACTTTACTGGAAGAGAGTGGTCAAGAAAACAGGGTTCAAGAAAAAGAAAGTGTTTTCTTTCTGTAGTTTGAAAAGAGGTACTTTGAATACAGTGTCTGAATCTTGAAAGGGTATGTATCCATCCGTCTTCCCATCTACCAAATATTCGCTGAGAATTTCTATGTGCCAAGCTTTCTTCTACGCACCGGGGAGACAGCTGTGAATGGAAAGACGTGCTTCCTAACCTCAGATAACTTCCAGCCTAGCACAGCACATGACTTTATGCGAGTGTGGGGAGATACACCCAAGCACCATGGGATGCTGCAAGAGGGGGAAAGTAGGTTAAATCAGGGGACAGGAAAAGCATAGTGAAAAAAATCAGATTCGAGCTGAGAACTTTAGTATTGCAGGAGTTAGATAAGCCAAAAGGATAGGAGGAAATTTGCAGGCAGGATATAGAGCCTGTGGCCAGGTCTGTTATTGGAAACTTTTGAGGAATAAAAAAATGAAGATATCTATGGATATGATGATCATATGTCACTGAGATACTTACAAACCCTGCCTTTCAGCTTTTTCTTGTTTGGCCTGAGGTCCATGTCAAAAAATTTAGACATCGTCTTTGTGATAGCTTATTGCTTGAGGTAGATTGACATTCAATTCTACATCTTTTTTTTTTTCAAGCCAGCACAGGAGGAAGTTACACTTTCCCACCCACCTAGTTTCCACATAATCTCAAAAGTAATAAAACAGACAGACCAGTCTGTATTTGCCAAACTCTCTTATGCTCTGAGCTTGTAATGTATTGGCCTCTTTCTCTTTCCCTCAAAGAAGGAAACTTTGCTCTCATATTTCTTTCTATGAGCAAGACAAATGCACACACACACATATTTCATACGAGTTTTAAAATACCTAATTTCAAGTCTGAGAATGCTCCTTCATGATACTTTCTTTCTCTGCTTTCCTCCGGTCAGTTAGACAACAGATGCCCTCAAATGACAGTGGAAAGGGTACCTTATACTGTAAAAGATCTATTTTAAAGGAGGTGCTTTATGAGTGAGGTCTGCTCGGACAGACCCTACTTAATGTCCGTGTGTGCTCACTCATAACAAACCATGCACAGCCTCTATTCTGGACCTGGCACAAAAAGTTGCTGAGGTGGGTATATGCAAACAGATTCACTTAAAAGCACCTCTTTAAATGAAGTCTGTGGTAAAGGCCCTCTCTTGCCCCTTTGATAAAACAGTCCGAGCCCACTTGCTCTCTATCACGTGTACACTCATATTCTTGACGGGTGCATGAGCATGCTTTCAGTCCCCAGCCTGGTTCTCTGCAAAACTGCTAAGGCCCCTTGGGCAAGTCATTTTATACATTTAGGCCTCAGGTTCTCATCTGAAAATGAGGTGTTTGCACCAGATGACCGCTAAAGTCACTTCTAGCTGGAACATTCTGTGAATGAATCTATTGAACATGTTTAAACTCCCTAGAGTGATGGAATGGAGGTTGGAAGTTTCTTTAGCATACCATTTTATGGGGAAACTAGCATAATCACAAAAGCCCTGACATTGCTTGCTACTGTCATTTATGCCAGTCAACTGTTTGGTAATACTCATAATTTGATTTGGCTTCATTTCAAGGAAAATTGGGATCGAGGGCAAGCTGTGAATTTGGGTGCAGCGTCTAGCAGATGACATCCCGTGGTTGTGTCCCCCCCCAACCCCCAAAGCTCTTATCTGAAAGATCACTGTTCCAGAACACCTGGGGCTCCTTTACACAAGCATCATGTTATTCTCATTAAGTGCAAGAACATGCAACAATTATGTAAAAGTGTGCATGTGGGGAAAATCCAACGCAGTTCACAAGGGAATGGATATACAAAGCCAGCTTTGAACCTGCAAACTCAGGCTGGCCGACATGCCACAGGTGAGAACGTGCTAGCGAGGGAGTGTCGACAGTGCTGGAGCCATTAATTCACTTATCCTTAGGTACAGTCGGCAATTGTTCTGGGTTTCCGGTGCTTCCAGAGCAGTCCTCCTCCTTGGCACGTGCAGGCAATGCTGGCCAAAAATTGTCTCCTTTGCTCACTCCCGGGTTTCTGTCTGAAATCTTTTCTTTCTTTCTTTCTTTCTTTCTTTCTTTCTTTCTTTCTTTCTTCCTTTACCTTTCCATTTTATCCCCCTTCCTTTCCTACTTTTCCTTTCTTCTGAACTTCTTTTTCTTTTGTTCCAAGGCAATAAACACGGACAAATTAGAAAGAGTATTAAAAAAAAAAAAGATGTGCTAATTTCATATTTGATAGTCACTGACATAGCCAGTATAATATAAAATGCAGAAAAACCAGTTGGCAACCTTTAGTTAATCTATATACTTTTATTGCTCTCCCAAGTGTATGCCCAAAGGGTGTATGAGTATCTTCTCCCTGTCTTATGTAATAAGTCTAAGGCTTTGGCCTTGGCAGTGACCATAGAAGATGGCATAAAAATGAGTTACTAGTTTTTTGTTTAGGGTAGAAATCCCTCCTGTTTGTGCCAAGAGCATCTGTCTCTTCTTATAGACACATACCACACTTGCACATGTATACCACATACACACACAGGCACACACATGAACACACTCACCTACCCAACACACACGCATGCCTAATGTACACAACACTCCCCCAACATATCACAACACATCACTCCACCCAACATACACACCATATGCATGTACACACGCGCACACACATGCACACATGCCGCACAAATCTTCTCCACACCCAACACACACATACACACTATACACATTGTGCCCACATACCCCAGAGCCAACACACACATGCACACACACACCCTGCCTACACGTACACACCCGGTGTGAGCATTCCCACAACTGGATGGAGAGAAGCAGGCATCTGCAGACAGACACAGCCGGGATCAGGATAAGAAGCTGAAGAACAGTGAGGTGACAGGGCAGCAGGAAGGGTCGTGGGCTTAAGGAGCAGGAGGCTCCCTTCAAATGGAGTTTTCCCAAACCGCCTTTTCCATATTCTAAAGCTTGATAGCTTTTACACTGATGAAAAGAGTGCATATTTGCCAGGAATCTTTTATTTAACTATTTCCTTGGTTTCAAGATCTTATAATTTTAAACAAAGCAAAACATGCCCCCTTTCCTCCCAATCCACGCACATGCTGGCTGATGGCTGCTATCATGTGGTGGGGCACGGACTTATGTTTCGGGGTTTGTAGCAAGGCAGGAAGGAGACTTTCTTCTCTACCCAGCTGAGAACACCTTCCTTTCTAGGACCAACTTGTCTTCTGGCCACACTAATAAAAGAAAGAAGCCCAAGTGAGAAGCCAATGTCCTCAACAACAGGTCAATGAGCACTTTATTGAGATGCCCTCCAGAGGCTCCTCCCCACCGCCCACCCTCCCTGCCAAGACTGAGCAGTATGTTTCAAGAATTACCATGGTAATGATAATTTACGAGCATGAGTCACTCTTCTGTTTTTCAGGGAGCACTCACTCTGCCATCTCTTTTCACACATTTCCACTGGCTGTGGTTTGGCTGCCAGGTGCAATGTGGCAGCAAGTTACTTGAAAACGTTTCACAAAAAGCCAGATTCCCCAACCCTGGCTTACCTGTGGACCACATATATGGCTGTAATTGCAAACAGCTGCCCACCCACCAAGTAAAAGTAAGAGAGGTCATTTTAAAAATTGTTAAAAATAGCAAGCACTTGGGAGCAGCCAGTTCATTTGTTGATTCAAAAATATTTGCCACCAAGAGCAGTGTTCTGAGCATATACCCGTTAACAAGTCAAAGAAGGGGCATTCAGGGCTAGCTGAATGGTTAACCTCAGAAATTAATAATAGTCATTATAGCTTATATTTATTTTACCATGTATGGCACTTCTGCTCTAAGCATCATATGTGTACTAACTCAGTGAATCATCATACCCCTGTGAGGTAAGTACTGTCCTGTTTCACGGAAGAAGTCACCTCCTGATAATTTTTCTGAGAGATGGTTGGCCCTGGTCAAATTGATGGAGGGCCCTGTTCTTCTTGTGTTGTAAGTGGTTCTGTAAGACCAGAATTCTATAAAGAGTGTTCCTCAACTAGTCTCGTGTGGTGCTCTAAAAAATAAAAGGGAAGTAAGGAAGGAAAGAAGAAAAGAAATAGGGAAAGGGGGAAGGAATCGGGAAAAGAAAGAAGGGAGGAAAAAAACAAGGAGGGAGAGAGAGAGAGAAAGGGAGGAGGAAGGAAGGAAGGCAGGGACGGTCTTGGTTTCAGTACTGTTACACAGAGTTGTAACTGGGTACTTCTCAGAGGAGGTACACATATGCTTTTCCCAGACTTGACCCCGGATCCATTATTTCCAGAACTGGTCTTGTCAGCCTATATTAGAGTTGAGAGTTTTCAACAATGCCCTCTGAAGAAGGCCTCTTTTAAATGGACATAATCCTAGGGGTCTTAACACATTTGAGATAACTAGTTCCTTGAATATTTTGCTTTACAACACTGGTACATAAGACAGTTGTATAAGATTGTTCCTCCCTTCTTGAAATATTTATTGAGCACTTCCTATATGCTAGGAGAAGTATATACCTTTGGGGAAGATATACTTAAAATTTTTTAATGTTTATTTATTTTTGAGAGAGAGAAAGGGGGGGAGGCAAGGGACAGAGAGAGAGAGAGACAGGCAGACAGACAGACTCTGAAGCAAGCTCCAGGCTTTGATCTGTCAGCATAGAGCCCGATGTGGGGCTCAAACCCATGGACCGTGAGATCATGACCTAAGCCAAAGTAAGATGCTCAACCAACTGAGCCACCCAGGTGCCACCCCCGGGAAGATATACTTTAATAAAGTTTTTGAGCATGTGGAGGTGCTGAAAACTGGGCAAAGTTATGAAAGAAAAATATAAAGACTTTCTGGATCTTAGTGGATTTTTGTAAACAGGTGCAAACTAACCAACAATTTAATAAACTAAAAATCTTTGTCAACCCTAGAAAGAGTTGGTATCACCAAGATATACAAAATTTCATATAAAAACATTTTAAATATTCAAGGCTGAAATTATCATTGCTTGTTAAATTATGATGATGATGATGATGATAACTAAAAGCAAAAGATAGGTATAAATATATAATTTCATTTCCCCAGCTGCTCTCTGAAGTAGGAGAGGTAGTAAACTCATTTGAAAAGGAACCTGTCACAAACCTATTTATAATGAGAAGCACATTTGGCAGGACCTGTAGTATGTTAAAGAAGCACTGCAAAATCACCTTATACAATTTGTGTGTGTAGAATTATAGCTTTCCGGGGCATCTAGGTGGCTCAGTCGGTTAAGCATCTGACTTCGGCTCAGGTCATGATCTCGCGGTTTGTGAGTTGGAGCCCCGTGTTGGGCTCTGTGCTGACAGCTCAGAGCCTGGAGCCTGCTTTGGATTCTGTGTCTCCTTCTATCTCTGCCTCTCCCCTGCTCATGCTTTGTCTCTCTCTGTCTCAAAAATAAATAAAACATTAAAAAATAGAAAAAAAAAGAATTATAGCTTTTCTACTACATTTTCTCAATGCCATGTGATGTTTTGACATGTGATGCACAGGTACAGGTACATAGAGCCCAATGGGTACAAGGTGTCCAATCCCATCTCATTCCTCTTTGTTGACATACATCATTGTACTGACACTAATTTGACTGGGTTATTTGAGATAGCTGCATTCAATCTCAATTGAACTTTATGCCTCAGGATGTGCATTGGAGATGGATTTTAGGAATCAAGGCAGGAAGATGTTATGGAGACTCAATTGCATGTCCCATAGTGCTCTCTGTAATAAACAAAAAGCTGCCTCATGCAACTAACTCCTAACTAAATTATTCTGAGTTGTGTTAGAATCAATGGATTGATGTGAACTTACTTATAATGTCATAGATATAAAGAAGGTATAGTCATGGAGGAGGCAAGGTGTCAATCTCTCCCCTTCCCCACCCCTACCCCATCTGGTGATGTAAAAAATAAATTTGTGTTTAAATGTTTACAACATAATTTATGACCCTGCCTTCATGACTACCATAGCTCAATAAGAGACAGACATTAAGCAAGTATTACAATAAATTCATTGATAAACTGTCATTGTAAAGGCACAGAGTACTAAGTGAATAACATGTTGAGCATCCTGTGGCTCTTCCCCATGCTAAATCCTAAAGATGCACCTAAGATGCAACATATTCTACCGTAAGTTGTTATAGTACTGGACAAATGACGGAGAGAGTGAGCAGAATTGGGAACTCCTTATAGCTGTGTTTTCTTTTCCAGTATCTAAGGTCTAGGTATTAAATTCTAATCTTGTTGAGAATTCTATCCTCTCACTGGCTTGATTGGTAATAATGTTACCTTACTCACTGTGGTGTCCCTTGAGCCTACTGTGTCTGGCACATAGTGTGCCCTTAGAATGCTACTTGAATAAAGGAATAAATGGAAGAATGACCATGTGAATCCACACTTTCATGCTTCTTAGCTGTGCTGAAGTAAAGCAGGCAGGCTCCATCAAGGAAAAACTAACTATGGTCAAAGGGAGGGAGGGGTAGGACCAGGAAAGTGCCCAGGCAAGTAGAAAGAACTCCCTGTCTCTATGCATATGCTTCCCCTGGCCAAGTGCCCTTCCTGCACTCTGGGTAATGTACATATGTTCTGGCCATGCTCTGTTGAACTCAAATTATAGTATTCTGTTCCTCTCTCCGAACACAGAGCCAATATGAATGATTTTCCCAATAGCTTTAGTCAGTGGAAAGACTGAGCAATGTAACCCAGCCTGTGGCCAGTGAAACTTCAGGACAAGCAAATCAAATAGATAAAGCCCAGATTTTGTCTACATGGCAGAAATACATGAGGATGTACATATCCTACACATATGTATATGTCTCCATCTGTGACTGGTTGAATTGTGTTAAGGAATCATTAAAGTCATAGCTGATGGAGTAAAGAGAGTACACACACACACACACACACACACACACACAGAGAGTCAAAAGGTGGTGACTGGATCTCCCAGATGTATGATTATGTATAAATTATACATCATCCATGATTTAGAAAATTGTGAATATGTAATGTGAAGGAGATAAGCTGGGGTAGAGAATATAATGATGATATTTGTCTTTGGGTAAGAAAAAGCTAATTTCACTAAATTTTTTCAGCATCAAAAATATTGAGTAATTATACATAAATAGATATGTCTATTTAATTTTGGTAGAAAACATTTCCCTAAATTAAAGTAGAAGTTGATATTAAAATGTTTTGAATAAGGAAATAATTCTTTGGACACTCTGCAGTTTCCAAAACCAAGATAAAAATGTCACTAAGGAAAGTAATCCAATTGGATCAGTAAAGTTGCCACTACTTAATTACTACTGATCCTTTCAGAAAGGACATTTAATCTTTAGATGATTATTCTAAATTTGACATCTGATTCCTTGCTGAAGTCATAGGCTTACTGCCTCCGGTTCCCTACTATTCTTTCTCTTAGAAATAAAAGTACTAATTCTCTGAAGGAGTACATTGTATTGAAATTAACCAGGCATAAAGAACCCAAGAGTTACTGTCTTTGATCAGAGCACAGAATATTGCTTTATGCTAAAATGAGAAGTTTAAGATGTCTTTACTTATGTGAATTAAGAAATGAGAGCTGTGTTGAATATCATAACATAAATAAAAAGACATTCTTGGATCATATTGGGAATGCCTTGTTGCAGGCAAATGTCCAGTGCCAGAAAAATGAAGATAGATTGAATGGTCCAGGAAATGAGCCAGCACTGGGCTGATGAAGGACAACGTTAGCCACCCTAATGTGATCCTGGCCTACTTCTCCCTGACGTCCTCCCCACCCTTCCCCCATTCTGGTACTTTAAGAAAGAGACATATTTTAACATGTGGCCAGTCACTTATTTAGTTCCTGGCTTCCTAAATTTTGTTTTTCCCCCCACAAAACCATTATCCCAATTACTTTTGTCTGTCCTGACTAGTCAGGGGTAGATAATTGAGGCTGCGTATAAACCTTTCTCTCTTGCATCCTACTCAAACATCTATCCACACAACAGGGCAGCAACATCTCATTACATAGAGTGGAATGTCGAGAAACCAGGTACTGGTTGTCAAGACAGCCTTGTCTAGGAAGTGACTAGCAGCCCAAGTCTGAATTACTGTTGGCAAACTTTGCAAGACCGTTCTGTTCCAGGAATAGGGAGATGATGACCATGAAACTTGGAAAAATTGGTTTGGGGCAAATGATATGATACATGATACATTTTCCTGCTATGGAGAATGGCATGAACAGAGGAGGGAAAGGTAATCCAAGTGGTCTTTGGTTAAGAATGTGTTAGGCTCTGCAAGTCTGCTAAGGTATGCGCTCAGGGTCTAAAATTCACATGCATATGGCAGATGTTTCAATTTCTGTATTCATTTCAGGAATGTGAGATCGAAAACAAAACTGCTTAGAAATTATCTTTGCAATTTTATGGTAAGAATACTTACTATGCTGTGACATTTTGTGGGAAATTTTTTTTATATGTGAATATAAAACTTAGAGAAAAAGAATCCTTAAGTTCTTTTGCCCCAAAATAATTTCTTTTTCTTTCTTTCTTACCAGTTTGGTTTTTATCATCATTATTTTACTTTTCTTTTAGTTTTGACAATTGGCATTGTAAACTCCTTGGTAAAGAGGTTTCTGTTTAAAATTATAAAATATCTCAAAGTAGTAATTTCACACCCATCTAACCCACACTCAGGTTAATCTACTATTTCCAACCAGGACTTGGGCTAGCTTTTTTGCATCAGTTTTCTTCAGTATGTTTGGTTGTCTAGAGTCCATCAAAATGCTTTTCAAACATGGATAGTTGCTGCTTCATTATCAGTTGCTAGATGCCTTCAACTTCGGCCTCATGCAGGACTCTAATTGATATGAATTGTAATTTACATATCCTTGATGAATAAATTCTCTTTTCACACGCTAATGCCTGTTTTTCCAAATAAAAGGCTTATTTTTTACATGCGTCTATAGCATAAACATTTCTTCAGTAAGACTCCTGTTTGCAATGATATGTTCAGCATGGTTTCTGTTCATTCCTGATTCTCAAAGAACTCAACCGTGCAAATACCAGGTCCTAGACTTATCAGCCAGACAGGCTATGTGCTAATCTTTCTGCTATCTGAAGAGGGCAAGCACAAATTTCATCTTCTGAAATATGTAGGTCATAGAGGTGATTTTGAAAAGAGATTCAGATAGAAGTAAATGTTAATGTTATCTCTACTTTTGTGTATGTTTGAACATTTTCACATTAAAAAGTTTTAAAATGGGGCGCCTGGGTGGCTCAGTAGGTTAACTGTCTGACTTCAGCTCAGGTCATGATCTAACACTCTGTGAGTTCGAGCCCCACGTGGAGCTCTGTGCTGACCGCTGAAAGCCTGGAGCCCATTTCAGATTCTGTGTCTCCCCCTCTCTCTGACCCTCCCCTGCTCATGCTCTGTCTCCCTCTGTCTCAAAAATAAATAAAAACATTTTTAAAAAAGTTTTAAAATGTCTTGACAGTCCCATATATAATTAATCCTCATTATTTGCTATTCTATATTTGTGAATTCACCTACTTGGTAAAATATATTTGTAATCCCCAAATCAAAACTTATAGGGCTTTTGTGGTCGTTCATGGACATGCACAGAGCATCAAAAAATTTGAGTCAATCAGTGGACATGGTCCCAGGTGACGTTAAACAAGATGATGCTCTGCCTCCTTGGTTCATTTCTCATCCTGTAAACAAATGTCCTTTTCATGGTCTATTTAGTGCCCCAGTTTCTGCATTTTTGTGCCTTTTAATAGTGATTTTGCTATTTAAAGTGATTTCCAAGCAGAGTGCTGAAATGTTATCTAGTCTTCCTAAGTGCAAGAAGGCTGTGATGTGTGTGCCTCAAGGAGAAAATACATAGGTTAGAAGCACTTCATTCAGGCACGAATTATAATGCTGTCCACGATGAGTTTAATGGTAATAAATCAACACTACACATTAAAGGTATCTTTAAACAGCAATGCATGTAAAAGACATCCTGTGTTGATCTGTCAATAAAAATGTGACCAGAGGCTTGAAAGGAACCCAACCCTGGATTTCCCCCAGGAGCATTGGTTCAGTATTGGCTAATTCAGTGAACTGCAATGAATAAGAATCAACTGTATTTGCATATAAATATAATTCATCTGCATCTAAGTAGCACCAGAAAGAGCTGTTTGGGTCTGTCAGCATAGAAAACCACTCTGAGATGTTTGCCTATGTATGTATATCATGCAAGTTAGGCTGCTAATTGTCCTACCTCCTATTTTCTTGGTCCATTGTAGACATCACTTGATTCTGTTCCTTAGATTGGACTGTTATCCACGATGTTATTCAAATACTATTGTTGTTGTTGTTGTTGTTGTTATAATTATTATTATTTTATTATAATTATTATTTTCTTTTTGTTTTGGTAATTGTCTTGTGAGCTCCCAGGTAAAGAGGTTCTGTTTAAAATTATGATTTTAGTAAAAGCTGGCAGGTATATCTTCATTGCTCCTTTGTGAATATTTCAGTGTCTGATAGGCTACACTATCTACAAGATCAGGAAACATTGAGCCCTCCCGTACTGGTAAGATCTTATTTATTCCCCAGACCTGACATGGCACCTGGCACCTAGTAGGTGCCTGATTGGGTGAATGGGTTTCTAATTAAATGTAGAGTTGTAACATGTATTAATTTAAAAACCTTACAAAATAGGTAGTGACTTATGTTTAATGTAACAGCTGGGAAACGATGCCCTTAGGGCAGAAGCTGTCTTAGATGTTTAGAGACTTAGTATTGGTTACAGAACCTATAAAAGGCACAAAAATTTACCATAAATGTCTATAAAACACACATATTTCTTGTGATAAATAATAGAGCCTATGTATTTTATTGGCTTGGCAACTGACAGCAGTAACTGTAAATAAACAACTGAGGTAAACTTTATTGGTTAGACACAGAATAGTAAAATATTGCCCAGGGGACAGAAAAGCAAATTTAAATGATGATATCCTGGCTTGGGAATGATCTCACAATTAAGGTAACTTCTATCAAGAGGGCAATATTTTCCAGCTGTTCTCTGCAACCTCTACCATTGACATTATACTTTTTATTTTTGTTGAGTAATAGCAGCAAGTCATTCCAAGCATTATAGTTTGTTCTGCATTTGGGCATTTATGCTTCTCAAGAGCTGATTTCTTTTTAATCCAGGCAGTTGAACAGGATATAAATGTCATTTTAATAATAGGAACTGAAAATTTAATAATATGGTATTAATCTGTAAGTATAAGTGAATAATGCTAGTCCTCACTCACTTTACTTCCTACATAATTCTGGCCTATTAATGGAATTTTTATTCAAGGGAATGCTGTGTTGCAAGATTTTTTTTTTGTAAGTAAAGAAGTTTTCAACAAATGCAAAGGAAAAAATAAAGATAAATATTGAAATACTTATATGGATTGTTGGAGATAGCTATGTAAATACATACATTAAATTGCTTGAAATGTCCAGGGAACAGCAACAGGAAAGTTAAAGGTGATTTTTCACTTGGAGCATTTCCTTATTTTTTCAACTATGTGAGGCATATATGTATCGTATATATATCTCAAAGAGAATGTTTGAAAAGCCAAAGGGTATTTGTGTCAAGTGAAAAGTAAAATGAAGCAGAAGGTCTTCCTACTGAACAGATGAGGCCGATGCTAGCTCCCCTGCATGAGAAAAGTCACTGAGGGTTTGGGTTCACACCTGTGTGAATGTTGCTAAGGAGATGTTATATAATGGCTTAAATTAATTCTTTAAAAAATAATAATAACTTCCTATGTTTTATTGTGGCACAATGATGGAAACATGGCGAATTTATGGCAATAAAAAACACTATGAGCTATTTTGTAGTCTGAGTCACAGAATGGTCACTAAAATGAAGAAAAACAAAATGCTATAAATGAAGAGATGTTTAAACTGAGAAAATATACTTATTATACCTAACTACTGTATATTTAAATTTGAAGTATATTTTCTTGCTCGAAACTTCTTTTCTTTGGCTTTTCTAGTCCTTTTTATATTTCTCCCTTTTTTTTCTGGGCATGCTGCCTTATGCCATTTGGGTCACTTTTTGATGTTTTCATGGACAGCCGTGCAACAACTGTCAGCCCTGACCAATCTGGGATGCAAAGAAAATCAAAAGTTTTCTTTTAGTTGTTTGCATTTTGGAAATTAAACAGAAATAAACCCCAGTCTTCCTCTTCCACTGGCCCAAACAAAACACTTTATTTATTTATTTATTTTTTATGGAGTTCTTTCAGCACTGAGGAATGAAAGATTAAAGAAATGGGATACTCTTAAAAAATCTTTTTTCCATAGACATGCTTTATATGACGGTCTATGGTCTCTGGAACCTGATGGTCTTGGGGCTGTGGGCACAGGGACTATTTCTTGGCTGTATTCACCTAGCAGTGTCCAGAACATTGCCTGCTCACAGGTGATGGGCTCTTGTGCCACCAGCCTCTGGAAGGCCAAGAGGAAGTCCACACAGTATTTTTATTATAGGACTGTCCTTCTTAAAACATAGTCTGAGGAGCCTGTGGTTTGAATTATAGAGTGTCTCAGGAGAACTTCTGGCATCTGGTTTGACAATCATCTTTTTAAAAAATGTAGTATTTTGTGAGCTTGTGACCCAAAATGATATGGTAAAACTAATGCTAGAGACTCATAGTTGCTTCAGTTATAACTGTTATTGCAACTAAGTTAAGAGAATAAATGAGCCTGGACACTAGATGGAATTTAATAAATGTAATAGAAAATGGAAGCCCCACCTATTGTCTACCGCCTAATTCACAGGCCCTGTGAACCTGTGAATGTGAACTTATTTGGAAAAAGCATCTTTGCAGATGTCATTTGAGTTAAGGATCTCAAGATATGAGGATCATCCTGGATTATCTGGTAAATCCTAAATCCAATGACAAGTGTCCTTAGAAGAGATACATACATAGAGGAGAGACAGACAGAAGAAAAGGAAGCCATATGATTGTGCAAGCAGAGATTGGAGTGATGCAGCCACAAGCCAAAGAACACCAGGAGCCCCCAGAATCTGGAAAGGACAAGGAATATATTTTCCTGAAGAGTCTCTGGAGGGAGCTTGTCCCTGTTGAAAACTTGATTTTGGACTTCTGGCCTCCAGAACTGTGAGTGAATATATTTCTGCTACTTTAAGCCACATAGGTTATGTTGATTTGTTATGGTAGCTATAGGAAACGAATTATCTACTATCTGTCTGTCTGTCTTTGTACCTACATCTATCTTAATATACTCAATGTTTACCATCTCACTGTATTACTGTTTTTGCCAATTTATTCTTACTTCTTTGTGTGTGTGTGTGTATATATATATATATATACATATATATATATATATACACATACATATTTAATTATCCCATGAACTCTAAAAATAGTTTACCTATTAACTGAAAAAATCATACATTCTAACTATTCTCAATTTGAGGCAGTATTTGATTTCTGTACTCCATTTTATTACATGTGTACACATATGTATTAAAATATATACATCTATGTTACAAATGAACTTCACTTTGTGTCTATGCCATCTCAGGTTGTTCTTTAATGCTGTTTGTATTAGATCTCAAGCCTCAAAGGAAAGGAAACTCTATACTGTAGATTCCTTTATAGTAGCCCTGATGATAGTGTCTTTTATTGATTATAATTTTCAGGCATGTCTTTTCGACTTAAAAATAAGTCCGAATATATGTTAAGAGAGTAAAAAACCAGGAAACCAAAGCCATCCCATGAAATCTGCTTCTATTCCATTACTCCTTATTTCAGTCAATGACATGGGGACACATCAAGTCCTCCAGGCCAGCACTCCAACAGTTTCTTATACTGCCCATCACTAGGTGCTACCCACCCCCTGTAACATTCCCCACTCGTGGCCTTTCCTCCTTCAGTGCACTGAGCTGGATCAGGCCTAGCTGTCCTTTCATCCATCGGTTACTCTCATGCCTTCCGTTTTGTTTTCCTGCGCTTACCATTCTTCTGCCAGCACACATATACACACATGTCCATGCACACGCACATACATGTGCACAAAAATACACTGTACATGTGAGCACACACATAAACACATGCCCACCCATTTCATGGGATTCTAGAGGCCCTTCAATTACTTAGACCAGCCAGGTCCTTGGTTCTCCTGGGCCAGCCAGGGAAGAGTATAATTAAAATTAATAAGTAAGATATAGAGTATGTGTAAAAACTTAATCATAGAGATACTTTGTGTCCCAGCAACTCCACTCCTGTGTACATACCCATAAGAAATGAAAACATGCACTTACAAAAGTCTTGTATGTGAATATTCACAGCAGTATGATTTGTCATAGGCAAAAGGCAGTAACAAGATGGACAAGGGTGATTCCATGTGCTGGCCCTTCCATCTATGCTAAGTTCATGTGCTGACTTGTGTGTGTGTCTGTTTCGATTCACTGCATACATACAGACGGTGGGGCTGTTCTGAACTGGATTCTCACTGCTCAGCACAGCAGCTGGACAGAGTAGGGTCTCTAGAGCATGTTTGTGGATCAACTGTACAAGCCAAATGTACCGAGTTTCCACAAGGGCATTCCTGATATGGCCATGTAGCTCACAGAAACATAGGAGTTATGTTAGGCTTCGGCTGAAGGTCTCTCAATTGCCCAACACACAGCAAGACTCCTGCAGCCGTCTTTTCCCTCAAGTCTCTCTGGCTTCTCTCCCTATCTCTCCGTTACCCTCCATGTTCCCACTCTCACTGTGGTCTCTGGTCTCTGTCCCTTTCTCCCAGTGCTGGCTCACCTCACCCCACCACACCTCATCTTTCCCAGGTGCCTGAGGTAAGCCCATTCTCTGCATCTGACATCTCCCCTCCATCTCCTCACTCAGCCAGCAGCACAAATCTGGAAATCTGACCTGCCTGAGCAAAGTGTCCTTTCTCCTTAAAAGATGAGGAGGGAAATGATTACAAGTAACTGGTTGTAATAACCAGTTTCCTTTTATTCTCATCACTTATGAATGAATGCTGTTATACAGCTCTTAACTTGGGATGGAAAAACCTATTTCATGTCCCTATGTGTCTGCACCTGCACCTGCTGTTTCCTCTTCTCTTCTGGAAATCTCTTCTCTTCCCTTCGAAAAGACTGCTCATTTGTCAAGATCCCTTTCCTGGGGCCCACTTCTCAGTGAAGTGTTTCCCCCAGCGAAGGCAGAGCTGGAGGCAATGTAATACCAAAGAGAAACTCTCATGAATTTGAAACAAGATGGGCCTAGGTTTGAATCTCAGTCTCACCTCTTATGAGCTGTGACACCTCGAACAAGTTTCTTAAACTCAATGCATCCTCATTTTCCCCATTTGTAGAGCTGTGAAGTTTTGATGATGCATTGAATGCATTCCTGCCTGCCTCTACAGCAAAATGAGGCACCCGAGAAAGGGGTGGGTAGTACTGAGATGTGTTCCCTGCAGTCTATAGAGAGACCTGGAGGGTACCTAGCCCTGGAGGAGTACCCTTCCGAGTTTACCTGAGTGTGTTACAGGTCTATTCTCATTTTTCAGATGCACAATAATGTGGAAAGACTGGGAAGCAATGAAGGAATGTTGTAAAGTTCCTGGCACATAGTAAGTGCTCAACACATGTAGGTCTTCCCACCTCTTGTTCCCTCCCACTTGTGAACAAGCCTCTATTACAGCATCTGAACCCCCAGCCTTGTGCACAGAACTGGAAGTAATTCAGGGGCATGATATGTGTCATCATTATTTGTTTGCACATCTGTCTCTCCCTCTAGATTCCAAGTCCTTCAAGCCCATGGACTGCGCTACACTCATTGCTATAGCCCCAGGGCCTAGAGCATAGTAGATACTCAGTGGATATTTGTTGAATGAATGGATCAATGGATGACAATTTCATGGAAGAATCACTCACTAAAATTTCCAGCCAAAGACTTTTGAAAGTTGGGCTGAAAACACATCATGTTTGTTGCCCAACCCTCACCACACTCTTTAGGGGTGGCCACAGCACTACATGTTTTCTTCAGGAAGGATGAACTTTGCCAAGAATGAGGGCGTAGGTCTGCACTGGGCACTTCCTGATTCTGCTCTCTGGGTGTGGGGAGGAGAGAGGATGCCCACAAGTGAGAGAGGGAGCCAAATGTGACAAAAGAAGCCCAGAGGGGCAACATTTGCCCTGGTAAGACCCAGACACATTGCTGTGCTCCTGAGCTACCTCAGGTCCTGTGTGCAGGGCTGGAGTTTCAGATGTTGCCAGATGTCTCTGGAGTGTTCCTTCATGTCCTGAACTTGTTCCCAAGAATCAGATGCCCTGATGCTCTGAGTGAAAATAAAACTATCTTCCATGAAGTGTCCCCCAAAATTCCTATGAGGAAGGAAGTACCATTAGAAGTGTCATTGGCACCATTTCCATCTGAGAGGCCAGTCTTGTATGACCTTGCATGACTTGGAGGTGTCCCTGAAGGGAAGCAGCTCTCACACTCCCACAGTGCAAGTGGTAGGACTCTTGCAAGCATTCAGGCTTACTCAACTGTGACTGTACCTTGTCCTCAGGTTTCAGTCTGATCAGTTATTACTCCCACAAGCTGATTTCTTAAAATGCAGAATTGGGGTGCAAGGTTTTCAGAAAAGATCTATGAAATAGATACATAGGACCTGTATTTAGTTCCTAGTTAAGAGATTTCATGGAATACTTACTGACTTTGTGGGTTTCTTACTTGTTATATATATGTATATACATATATATATATATTATGTATATTATATATATATGTATATATATATAATATACATAATATATATATAATATACATATATATAAAATGGGATGAGACCACATTTTTCAGAAGAAAACCTTGCTCCCTTCCTGTTTCTTCTTTTCCTGTGCCTCTCCCTCTTCCCCTTGTGGGTTCCCCTTTTAGACATACCAGAAGGAGTATCATGTGGAACCTCAGTTCTCAAAGTCATGTTCGAGACCTGCAGCACCCACATTACCTGGGAGCTTGTTAGAAATGCAGAATCTCATATTTACTCAGAACTGCAGAATCAAAATCTGCATTTTGACAAGATTTTCCAGGTGACTTGAATACACACTCAAGTTTGAGATGCATTGATATAGTAGTTTAGATGGGGGTTTTATAATATATGCCAAATACTATATGCCAGACAGTCCTGGCTCTGATTTTGACCCCAAATCCTCTGCAACATATCAATTGTGTAACTGGGGCAAGTTACTCCTGGTCTCTTTAAGCCTGGTAAATGTGCAGGGAAGTACGTTTCTGTATGGTTTGTGATGGGATAAATGAGTGACTGGATGTAAATCTCTTAGCACAAGTGTTTGGTAATGGTAGCTATGGAGATGATAATCATTCTTTCGCCCTCCTTCGCCATTGTGGCACCCAGGACCCAGGCCAGTGATCTCAGCAGGACCGATTTAAGAGCTCTACCTGACCTTTTGGTGCTCAGGAGAGTAGCATCAAGTAGGCCTTCTGATTGATTTTGTATTTCAAATACCTTACTCATGAATGTTGACAGCAGTGGGTGCAACTGAGTAACATCCTTTTTTTATTATTTCAATAGGTATTTTTAGTAATACTGTTGTTTCTATGCCATTGAAAGAATTCATGAGTTTCCAACTTGTAATTGCAACCCATTTTTATAATGCAGTCTTTAAAAGTTATGGTTGTGAGTTTTAGGTCCTTTGAGTTAGTGTCTCCTGGAGCAAAAGTCCATCTTGCCCTGGGTATCTGGGTATTGGGCCACAGATGCCACAAAGACTGTATCTACTCGTGGGACATGGCAGGGCCACAGGGTTCAACTGGCAGTGTCTGCCTGTGCATGGGAGGCATTGGAAGGACTCTGATCTGGCATTAGAACTGGGAACAAGTGAGGCTTCAGGTGGCAGGGAGGACTTGAAGTACCTTAGCCCAGGGGCATGCTTGTTCATCTACAAATCCTCCATGGTTCATTTTATAACTTGCAGTCCATTTTCATGGGTATCTTTGCCTTGAAGAGAATTTTTAGTCTTTCCTGTTAAGATCTTCAAAGTCTTTGGCACATGGTTTTGACCTGATGGTAAATGAATTGCTTTGTCACTAAACCCTTGACACTTATCAGTACAGATGAATTTTCTCAATATAAAGTCTTAACCCAGTCCCTTTGGGCCCACATATTTCACTTCTATTGAGGGAAACCAATAAAAATACATGCTGGACAAATGCCTGTATCATCCTTATTGGTTTCATGGTCAGGGCAGATGTAGGAAAGGGAACAAAGTCAAGAATTGTGAATATAACAAGGATATTTAATGAAGAAGGCAGGAAGTCTTGAAGCATAGGTGAATGAATAGGGATGATTTTTTTTCCATAACAGTCTTTGTATTGGGCTTGGAAATAAAGAGTTCTAAGGATACTCCATGAATTGTCATTGTGGTAGCCACTACATTTTTCTTGGACAGAGCCAGCTGTCACAAATCTTGGATATCTATCAGGAATAATATCAGAAAGGTCAAAGTGATATCTTTCTGTGTTGTTGAATATCACAGTTGGCTTTGTTCCAACCAGTCAGTGTCACTCCAACACTGCCTAGTGGCATCACCAGTCAGCCAAACAACAACTTCTTGCTCTAGTGAGCCCTGTGAGCTGATAACTGCCAGCAGGGAATGTTCCCCTATCCTCTTACCAGTTCAGTCTAACACTTCAGTCTGGTTATTATTGCATCTGTGGGCTCCCATATAGATTGCATACTGTAGGAAATCATTTCACTGTCTGGATACTCTGGGAGCCTGAAACATTTTTCCAGATAATTCAATCCATAAAAAACCTTCAGTTTTTCCTCACTGACTGAAATATTTCAAATGAACATGCTCTCTTTGGCTAAAATTGCAGTTGCCTGTGTTCTCCATTTTTCTGGCCCAATATCCAAAGAGGCTTACTGCATCTTATACATGGGTTTGGGCATCCACACTATGCAATTTACCAGAAAATCTCCGAGGGTTGACCTGGTCTACATGTGTCCTAATAGAAGAACGCCATGGCTCTAAGTTAGAAAACAATTATCCAGCTTTGGGCTGAAATTAATGTCCAATTTTACACTTTTTTTCAATGGAAAGAACAGAAAAGATTTTAAAAATGGTCAGAGAACAATAACAATAGTTACTAACATTTATTGAGTACATACTCTGTGTTAAGTGTGTGAAATAGTTTTCACTTAAAACCTTTGGCAACTTAAGGCTGACAGCATGGAGGTTTGAGAATACAAGTTTCCTGCCTGATGTTTCTTAACTAGAAAGCAACAGAGTCTGGATTCTAGTCCAAGTCCAGGGGTTGCTAGAGCTTCTGGTTTATTTGTCTTATCTATAAGTAATGGGCAACATGTTTATTAGTAGTAAATATGATGCTGAAAACAATAGAAATAGGTCCCAACTATGCATTCCTTTTCATATTGGAAAGAAAGACAGTGAGAAACTGGCATGTCTTCTATCCTATTTTGACCCATTCACTGGCCTCCAGAATTTCCTCTCTTCCTGGTTCTCCAACTCTTTTTGTCTCTTTCCAGGAGAACACGAACTCCTCCAGGACCCTTACTGAAAATTCACAAACTTTCCACAAGTTTCAATAACTAACTGTGGCTTCTTTTTTAATACTCAAGGGTAGGCGGGTCCTGGAGTGCTGTAAAAGCCCCCTAATTTTGCCAGCAGACTGAAGAAGGGAAACTCAAGTCACTGGAGACAAAGGGGCAAAGCCACGGGTTTGGCGGCAGAAGGAAAGAAATGGTGTGTGACCAGGACTTAAGCCGTCTGTGTTGGCTCTGGATGACAGTATACTCTTGCTTCAAGGACCTTAATTGGCTGATAGAGTGATTGCTTTGGCCAAGGGTCCAATTAATACCCAACATTTGAGGATTGGTTTTCCAACCCCAGCTGGATGAGTTTCTTGGCAAAAAATGGTAACCACTGTAAATTCAATTCACTTCCTTAACTCTGCACCCACTCTATAATGTAAGGATATCACTCTGTCTGGTTAATTCCAGACATGGCTCTGTGAGCAGATGGGGAATTTGGATTTTCAAATTTGAAAAAAAAAACACATAAGTGAGTGTGAGTTTTATGCAGTTACCTTGATACTCCATCTTATGGAAAATATACTAAGTCCCAATATGGTAGAAGGCAGGACTGCAAAAGTGAAGCAGTGCATAGCCTGAGGTTTGCATTTGCTGAGAATGCTCTGATCAGTAGCCTGCTATGATTGACTATGGATCTGCTGAAATCTCCACTGAACCAGCAAATGAAGTCACTTAGCTCCTGCGTGTTGCAAGTGATCTAAGATGCCACTACAGTAGTCTTAGCCTGGAGGGGTTACTGTACATTCTAGAACACAGGAACAGCAGATTTGGAGCCATGGGTTCAGATCATGGCTCTGAAATTTACTTAGTTGCATATACCAGATTAAGTTGCTTAATTTAATTTATAAAGCAAGGATGATAACTATCCTTTCATCTTTGTTCCAAGGATTCCATTAAAGAATATATGTAAAAGCATAAAGATGTTCAGTTAATGTTAGTTCACTTTCCTTAATACCAGGGGCAGCTGTGGCTGCTCAGTCTGCTACTTTATGTGTCTTGATCCTTTATGCTATCTTGGAGAACCACATACAGCCTAATGCTTGGTTTCTAGGTAGCAGGCACATAATAGCAAATTTGTAGTAAAACAAGCTTATGAGATGTTGCTCCTTCCCCTGTTTAGCATCATAACAGACAAACTGTCTTAGAGACTGAATTTCAATGCTCTTACTTACCCCCAAAAGTATTGTGGGCTGCTCACTCATTACTGCTTCTCTTTACAAGGTTTTGCCTTGACTTTTTTTTCTCTTGTTTACCAGACAGAATGAAGTCTATTTGTCAAAACATCCTTCCCCTCTATTTACTTTGACCTGATTTTGAAATCAGCAAGTCACTTTATTTGGGCTGCTGGAAAGAGCACTAAACCAGATGTTGAGGTGACTGAGATTTCTAGAAGACATTATTTTCTCTGATGAGACATGTAATGCATGAAGTAGGAGCCTCTGGCAGAAAGCCACAGGCCCCTATTGCTGCACACGTGCTCACTCACGTCATTGACCTCACGCTTCCCATCTTTGTCCAGAGGGTCAGCTACTTCAAGATCTTCCTGAAAATCATTCTTTTGTGTGTTACCCAGACTAACCTGGCTTCTCTTTGGTTGTTTGTGGGTAGGTAATTCAGTAGCTCAGGGCAGACACTCCTGATTACAGGGAATCCACCAAGCACTGGAGTTTGTCAAATGGTCCAGTCTGGGTCTGTGTCATATAGAAAAGAAAGAAAATTCCTTGAAGACACTTTACTTTTATTTTTGACTTCTTAAGTGATCAGTGTAGACAGAGAGCAGGATGTTCTTCAAGAGTTATTACCAACTCTGGCCTTGCCTTAGGATAGGCACTCCCTGTTGTCAAGTGTTATCAATAGACATCCACCGCTGGATATCCTGTACAAGTGATGAACTCTGCAGTCTTTGCTGCCTTCTCTCTTCATTGGCTTATGAGCTGGAGCAATCCATGACTCCTTGGGAAGCAAAAGGGGCATTTCACTTTGTGTCCCATAAGTGGGTCTTTGCAAAATTGAGCCAAGTGAAATGAAAAGCATTTAGTCATGCATTGATACATTTAATTGACCATGTGCCAGGCACTGTGGGCTCTAAAGAGAGAAGTGTGAACAAGATGCAGTGCATAATGGGGCGTGGGGATGGTGCGCATGGATAGAACTGGTAATGCAGTATGTCAGGGTAAACATCAGGTGCCATGAGTAGCTCCCTGGGAGTTGGGGGAACTTTCTAAGAAGCAATACCTCACCATAGACATGAAGGATGAGAGGCAGCTGGTTGTTTTCGGGGTGAATGGAGATGTGCATAGGGCAAACAGGGTTTAGAGGTGAGAACTCCAGGCAGAACTGACACTCTGAGGAGCCTGGGAGATGCCTGGGGCTTCTGTAGAGGCCAACTCAAGGCAGGATTGAACTCTGTCTGGGAAGGTTCTCTGTGGTTAGGTTTGACACTGGACTTCAGAGCTGCCATTTCTAGTATTGGTAGAGTTGCATTTCCCTGTCATGATCGCCAAACTTCAACAGTGAGATGTTCTAGATCAGTCTTTTGGTGGTGTGGATTCGGCCTTGTTCCATTCTTCAGAAAGAGTGGTAAGGGAAGACCTAGAATTTCCCTGGTAAGACTAGAGTTATGGAAACAGCAGAGCTCCCAGCAGACCAGACATCTCTGGGGTCACTATAGAACTAGAAGTTCTTAGGAAGAACTTGTCAATTTTACCATGTCTGGGTTTCACAGCTATAGTGATGCAATCTTATAGCTGGAATCTCTCTTTATGTGTAGGTATAGGGTGTGGGCTAGTCTACCTAATGCTTCTAGATTCTCTTGCTTATATTCCACTGACACCTTTTATGTTTAAACAAATTTTCAATGAATGCTAAGGTGACCAACTATTTCAATGTGCATGGGGTTTAGGGAGTTCTCCAGATGTCAGACATTCGGCGCAAAAATCAAGGAAGTTCTGAGTAAATCAGAATGAATTAGTACCCCAAGAATGCTGACTTTGTACTAAGCTCTTCTGTGTTATGTGATCACATTACTCTTTAAAGCAATGCTTTGAGGTAGATACTGTTATTTCAATCTTAAAGAATTTGTAAATAAGAGGTGAAGTGAATTTCCCAAGGCTACTTAGTGCTACAGCTTGGATTTAATTTGGGTTGCCTGCTTTAAAACTAGTGTTTTAGTTATCTATTGCTATGTGATAAATCATCGCAAAACTTGCTGGCTTAAGCCAACACTAAAAGGTTATTAATTCATAGTTTCTGTGAAACAAAAATTCAAGAGCATCATAGCTGGATGGTTCTGGCTCAGAGTCTCCCATGAGGCTACAGTCCAGGTGTCAGCTGGGGCTGCATGATCTGAAAGCTTGACTGGAGCTGGAGGGTCTGTTTCCAAGTTAACTCCCTCACATGGCTGTTGGCAGGAGACCTCAGTTTCTCTCCAGGTGGCTCTGCTGTAGGGCTGCCTGAGTATCTTCACGACATGGTAGTTGGTTTCCCTCAGGGTGAGTGACCCAAAAGAGAGACAGACACCACAATGCCTTTTGTTGCCTACCCTTAGGAATCATGTATTGTCATTTCTGGAATATCCTATTAGTTTTACAGGTCAGCCCTGCTGAGTGTGGCAGGGAACCACACAGAAGGTGAATACCTAGGGGCATCCTAGAAGCTGACTATCACAGCCAATGTGTGTTTCACAATTCCACAGCTGCCTTTAGGCCCTTCACCTAAAGTAGGCATTTAGAGAGCAGTCTGTAGGATAAGACATTGAACATGTATATCCTATGAACACACACACACACATGAACATTCATTATATATATAAATACCATTATTTATAAACCCAAATGACTGTACTTTAAAGTAATCACTACCTTGGTAGGCTATATATTTATCCTAATGATGTTTCCATTACACCAAATATTTTTTAGTTGGTCACTAATAGACACAATTATATATAGAATTTATATATTCTATTGTATGTATGAATATATATGCCATTACCTGGAATTCAAATCAGGGAAACAGTGGGGAATGTAGGGAGGTCCAGAGCCCAGGGACGCCAATGACAAAACTCCAGATAGTAGATAAATGGGGAATACTTGGAGTGGATTTTGCCCAGTCCTTGCACAGTGCTGCTAGTGGTCCCTATTAATTTAAAGGGTTGGAAACCCAGAATTTCAGAATCTTAGTTACTATATTTGTAAAACAAAGGAAGATAGTGGCACTTGTGCTTTCAACTCCATAGAGCTGTTGCAAAGAAACAAACATGAGAAACTATGTGAAAACGCCTGCAAAAGCATAAAGTCTTAAGACTAGAGGAAGGTGCTACTGTCACCGTCATTTTAGCTGTTATCTCTGGATGAGTGCCAAGACCTCCTACAGGGCAGGGTTGGGGCTCCTAGAACCACGCACAACTGCTGCTTTGCAGCCCCTGGGAGCCTTTTTTGAGGAGCATTAGCCACACATCTTGCTCCAGTTGTCAGACACCTTAGCCACTGTGTTTTCTTAAGCTCTGCTTCCATGTGCTGCCTGGAAGTGCATGGTTCTGTGGGTGGAAACAAGGCTGTCGGCAGGGTTCTTTACTCATGTATGTTTTCTTATGCCTGGATGTAAGGACAGAGGAAGCTAGGTGTGCACAAGCCCTGCCACCTAGCGCTGGTGTGTGCACAGAGCCGGCATCCGACCACAGAGGCTCCTAAGGAAGCAAGTACAGATGCTTCCAAAGGCAGTAAATGGAACATGCACATAAATCTGCAACACTGTTTTCACATTCCTTGCCACACTACCAAGGCCAAAAACAGGAAGAGAATTGGGTTTCTTGACATTTCTTTTTCGCTCTTTTTCTTATAAAATTATCCCCAACCTGTCCGAAGGGTCTGGCAGCCATTCATGTGTCAATAACAGGCAGTTTTATGGGGATGGCATGAGCAAATGCCCTGCTAAGCTTTTCAGCTCTGTTCGAAGAATGAGTTGCTGCTTAATGAAGCACAGCTGAGAACCTCCAACTGCCTTCTGAGGACTCCCAAATTTTATATCTCTATATCAGACTATTCCCCTGTAACCCAAAGAGTGGTGTGCTGGAAAATATTTAACCACCAATTCTCCAAAGAGAGGGAAACCCACCCTGAATTGTAGTATTTGCCAATTTCCATGGTGTAAATATTCTAACCAGGGCCAATATCAAGCTACTGACGTGGTATCACTGAATGATGCAGAGCATGTGTGAGCTGGCTCCAGTATCCCTCTGGATCCAAAGTTACGTATCAAATGCATCCTTTCCAAAATGAGTATGTCAAAATCAACTTGTGCAAAATAGAACTAACAATCTCTCTCTACCCCACACTCAGCCTTGTTTTCTTCCAGGGTTTCCTATCTGAGCGTGTGGCACCGCCTCACCACCATTTCCAGGCCGTCACCAACGTCTATTAATTTTACTTCCTGAATATTCACAATCTATCCACTTCTCATTATTATCATTATTAATCACTTGGATGTTATCATTATTAATCACTTGGATTATTGCCAAAGGATAAGTGTTTCCTTGTATCCACTCTTTTTTTTAAGTTTATTTATTTTGAGAGAGAGAGAGAGAACGAGCAGGGGAGGCGCAGAGAGAGAGAATCCCAAGCAGGCTCCATGCTGTCAGCACAGAGCCTGATGTAGGGCTTGGACTCATAAAGCACGAGATCATGACCTGAGCCAAACCAAGAGTCAGACGCTTAACCGACTAAGCTACCCAGGTGTCCCATTCTTGTATCAACTCTTGCACACACATGCATTTAACCCATCTTCCTAGTATTGACCAGCACGATCTTTGAGAAATGCAGTTCTTAGAGCATCAGTCCTCTGCCTACTTTCATGGCCTCCATGGCTCAGGATTGCAATCAAAATCCTTAGAGTAGCCTGCAAAGACATTGAGGAGTCTTGCCTGTCCGTTTAGCCTAATCCTGGGCTTTTCTGGCCCTGTGTTCTTTGCTCCATCTGCCCTCGCCATGCTGGCTTTCAGTTTCTCAAACATGCCAAGCCCTTTACCAATTCAGACCTTTGTACAAAGTGTTCTTTTTGCCTGGAATTACTTGGTCTAACCAGCTTTTGATTCTTCAGTTTCAGCTAAAGGTTTTTAAAAAGGCCATCTGAAAACTTCCAATTTGAAAAGAATCCTCTATTTTTCTCTTCCATAACATCCTGTTCTTGGTTTACACTCCCAACAGCAGTGTATGATAGTCCCATTTTTGCTTCACATCCAAGCCAAAATTTGATATTATCAAACTTGAAAATTTTGACAAGATGGTATAATGGTGTCTCATTGTGATTTTAGTTTGCATTTCCTGGGTTTAGGCATTTAAAATTATGTTTATTTCTCATTTGGATTTTCTGTTGTGTGCAATACCACTTCGAGTTCATTGCCTATTTTCCTATTGGGTTGTCTTATTTTTATTAACTGCTAGTAAGATCATTATATATTTTTTGGATAGTAGAGTTTGTAGGTTAAATGTGTTGCAAGTATTTTCTTCCATTCTTTGCTTTGTGTTTTCACTCTTTTCAAAGTGTCTTTTGATGAAAATAAATTTTTTAACTTAAGAGTATTAAATATTTTACATTTCTTTTCATTGCTAGAACTTTTTGTATTTTCAAGAAATTCTGTTCATAAGGGTCTGTTGGGTTTTTTTTTCTGAAAAAGTGATTATTTTCTTAATTTGACTAAAGAATTTAACGATGGCAGTAATTTTCTTTCATTATATTAATAAATTTTTTCACTCTTTTTTGCTTTTATTACTGCTGATAAGAAGTCAGGCTTCAATATAATCCCCTTCCCATCAAAGTTTCTGTCTCTTTTCTTGGTTTACATTTAAACTCTTCTCTTTGTCTCTGCCGTTTTACAGTTTTATGATGTGTCTATCTTTTTATCCCACAAGGAATTGATTTGTCTTCCTTAATCTGAGGTTTGGTCTTTGAACAAATCTGGAAATTTCTCATTCACTGTCTTTTGAATATTGCCTCTTCTTCCTCTCTTTTCTCCTTCTGAACTCCAATGACACGTAAGTGACAACTTTTCATTCTCTCTTCCACCTTTGTTTCTCTGGGATGAAGAATAATTTCTTCATTTCTTACTTTCAGCTTGGTAATTTTTTGTTTAGTGTGCTTAACTTGCTTTTTAACATGTCTAATGAAATTTTAAGCTTAGTTATTATAATTTTCATTTCTAGAGGTTTTACTTTATAAATTTGCTTGGTTGTTTTAGAAACTCTAAAAGAATAAAACATTTATTAAAATGTTAAAATACCAGTTTTATGTTGTTTGATAATTTCCATATTTAAAATCTTTACCTGACCTATTCTGATTATCTATCATCTATCTATCTATCATAAAGATGTGCTACCTATACTCCTCTTCAAGGAAATAATTGATGCCCAGATGTGGGAAGAAATAAGGCTCAGCAGGCAGCCTCCATTTGCAGAGAGCTGCCTCACCAATGGCCATGCCATACTCAAAGTAACCTGTATCTGGAGACTGAGTGAGGGTATGAAGGCCTGGCCATTTTGGCCCAGTGTAGGATGATTCTGATGGACAATACTCTTACCAGTGCTCTCTGCTGGGGCTGGACGAGGTTTTGTCAGAGCTACACAGCAGTTCCACCTCTCCTTCTGTCTAATCTTGCTTTCTCTCTCTTTTCTTCACTGTTGTTGATCCTAATAAACATTTTGTATCTGAAGTTTTGACCTGGCAACTGGTTTCACAAAACCCAAACTGCAATGTGTGTGTGTGTGTGTGTGTGTGTGTGTGTGCGCGTGTGTGTGTTCTGCTGCTTCTTACTCATGGTACCTTGTCTCCTTCTGTGTTTTTTGTTTCTTGAAACATTTTCTGTTGGAATTCTTTGAGATTTGTTTTGAGGTTGAGTTCCTTTTGAGAATATATGAGATTTCTTCTATCAGTTGCCAGCGGGCATGACCAAGTTGGGACCAGTTTAAGTGAAATTATCTGTGTTTTTTTTAAACTGACAAAAGTAGTATGTACTATTTACTAACTCATGTGAGTGGAATTGACAGTAATGAATTAAATAATAGACATGTTCAAAATAGGCATATCCCTTACTTTCCCTTTCTGTGCTGGGTTTGTTTCCCATTCACCTTTATACTAAGTTGACATTATAAGCCCCACCTTATGTAGTATTTCTCCACCTTGGGTGTGCTGAAGTCTTAATTTCCTGTTTCTCATGCCACTGTGTAACTCTCCAGTGGAAATGAAAGGTCATCAGAGTTCAGTACATAGTTTCAGGGTGAAGGCTGGTTTGGATCTTGCTTACTCTCCATGGTTCCAGTCTCAGTGTTTCACTTTGGAACTGGAAACTCATGGTTCCAAGTTTCATAGTAAGATAGACTCCTCACTTTACTGCCAGGATGCTGATTCATTAAATTGTTATTTTCTTTTGTTTCATATTTATCCAGACTTCACTTATTTCCTTTTCTGAACAGGGAGGCTGAGTCATTTAGGGTTTCTAGTCCACCATACTGATGAAAATAAATGTCTGGATTCATGTTTAAGAGGATCTTACATAAGACAGCTGCCAGTAGGGCCGATAGGGCCAGTAGGGTCCCAACAGAGAGAGTCTGCATTGACTGGATCATCAGAAAGGGAAGTTGTAAGTGGCTAAACAGAGGAAGTAAGTTTTCCATGAGTGATCCACAGTTATGAAGAACGTCTCTGATGAATCTACAAATGCTTTCTGAGAATAATAGTTTTGAATGTACCCAAAGACCAGTGGTAAGGTGAGAAGATGAAGGCACTATCTGTCAAATAAGATCTTCTCTGGTTCTGCCTTTACTTTTTCCCTTATATTTTATTTGATGAGGGAGCAGAAGTGGAAGCATTAAGCTTGGAAATAGAGAAAAGAGATCCCTCACCCTAAGGCCTCGGACACAGCTGGGAGAGGGAAGCGGCCTTAAATAAAACCCATGATTACTACAGGAACAAAAAAAAAACCCCACAATTGCCAAAAGGTGACTATTCTTGTTTAGTTTCACAATTCAACATGAGCAGATAAACTGTGGTGTTTGCCCAATATTCCACCCAGGCAAGGACAAGAACAAACTCCACAGAACAGGTTGGAACAAAAGGGGTAGAGAATAAAGATATTTCCTGGCAGAACCTGGTGAATCTGCTCTTTTAACATAGAAACTACCTAAAATTCGTACTAAATGTCAAATAGTTGGAAGGAAATATGAGTTTACGGTGTCATTGTTGTTATTTAGGTAAGGGGGGTTTGAATGCACATATATGTTGTTGGGAATGAAACAATATAGAAGGAGGTATTGAAGGGAAAGGAGGGGGAGGATAGTCATGGGGGATGGGGACAGGATCTAGAGCACAGGTGAAAGTTATTAACCTTTGATGATGAAAAGGGTCATCTTCTAATTTTAAAAGGAAGGAAGAAAAAGGATGGGAATGCTTACAGATTAAATCTATATGTTCCAGGGCAGAAATTTGAGGGATTTCTGATCTGATGCCCTTTCTCTTTGAAGTGGGGACAGAGTTGTTTTTTGAGAGTGAATGAAGGCCCAGGCATTGGGTGATGAGTTTTAGGCAAGTGTGAGAAAGGGCAAGTAGGAGGATGGTAGAATCCACTCTGGGCCCAACCAAGGCTGGAAATCATGACTTTATAGTGGAACTCATCTGTGCCATTGCACAATTTCTTCCAACAGCCTAACCAGCTTGGATGCAGGACAGGAAGGGCACAACTGAATGGTCTCTGTGCAGAACACACTAAATCTTTCTAGGGTCCAGAATGCCCAGTCTTTTGCATAGAATCTCTTTCTCCCTGTATGAGGAAAAACATTCCTGTGTTTCTCATCTCATCTCACAACATTACAACATTACCTCCACACTTCACCTCTGACACCAATGTGTGGATTTTCCACACATCACGCAATTCCTGACACCAGCTGGGTGTCTCACAAATTAATTCTGACACTCATATCCCACCAATGGTTAAGGGCTCAGTCCCACAGAACTGCATCCACCCCTTGCACTTCAGGTGCCAATCTCAAGTCCCCTGTATTTCTGTCCAACTGGCTATCAATTGGGGTTCCTGTGACCCCTTCACTTGGTTTGATAATTTGCTACAATGGCTCACTGAACTCAGGAAAATACTTATGTTTACTATAAAAAGATATGATAAAGGATACAGAGGAACACCCAGAGAGAAGAGATTTGTAGGGCAAGGCATGGGGGAAAAGGTAAGGGTGTTTGTGCCTCCTCCAAGCATACCACCCTCCCAGTACCTCCACATCTTCAGCAGCCTGCAAGCTCTAAGAACCTTGTGCTTTAGGGACTTTTATGGAGGCTTCATTATGTAGGCATGATCCATTGTTAACTTAATATTCAGTCCCTCTTCCTTTCCTAGAAAAATAAGGGTTAGGGCTGAAAGTTCCAAGCTTTTAGTCATGGTTGGGTCTTTCTGGTGACCAGCTTCCATAGTGAAGTTATTCAAGAACCCACCAATATCTCCTTACTAGAGCAAAAGATGTTCCTGACATCCAGGAAATTCAAGGGATTTAGAAACTCTGTGTCAGAAATTGGGGCCAGACACCAATGTATATATGTTCTATTATTTCACATACACTCTTCCCTCTCTCCTTACACAATTTCCCTATTTTGAGACTTATTCTTCTAAGTTTTAATTAAATCAGATATTTGTTTTTCTTAATTACATCCCAGTACTATGACTTGATTGAGAATGTTTCTTGACCTTTTTCTTGAATCCATAGATTCTAGAATCCATAGAATCCATTTCTTAGAGTGAGTTATTTCTGAGCTTGACAAAACTGTTCCAGTAAGTAATCATTCCAGCTAATTTCACCTCAAAGATTAGTAATCTCAAAATTTGGGAAGCATCTCACAATAAAACTTCTATATGTTGACTATAGGTGTAAGGAAATAAAAAGACTAAATAAACTTCTCAATGGTGGTACTGTAGCAAACTCCCACATTTATCAGAGTCACGTGGACACTGATGTATTTAGGAGAACACAGATTGCTGGATCTTGCTCTTAGAGTTTCGTACTTTGTTGTTCTGGGATAGAGCGAGAGAATATGAATTTCTTCCAAGTTCCCAGGTGGTGCTGTTAGTCTGGGAACCATACTTAGAGAACCGCTGTGTGAAATAATGAGACAGATGACAATAAATCTTCATAATAATGAGATAGTACTCATCTTTAATCTAAACAAATGTACTCAAAGGCAAGTTTAAAAGGAACTTGATCTAAAGGAGAACTGGATTCTTTAATTTCTCTAAGAAGTGTTCTGCTCATTCATTTCTATGCTGCAGTTATTTAATCAAGTCTATAAGTAAAGAAAGATGGAGGAAACAAGCGAATATGAGACCCTAAAGGTGTGAAGGATGCCATCAGAATTGAGCCATCCCAGCATCCCATCCACAAAGGTGGATGAAAAATGGGTAATAGGCTTTCAGTGGCATCTTTATGTCAATATTATGGATTTTAACGTTTGATGAAAATAAATGTTACAATATCTTAGTGACACAAAAAACAACCAAAGACATGTCAAATAAGTACTATTTTGATATTGATAATAAAATGATTAAGGTCACAAAAAAATCAAAACACATCCAAACTTCCAAAGCAAATGATCTAGAAAATTTCTGAAGTAATGGACTAAGAACAACTGTAATAAGGTACTGGGGCAAATGATTTGCTTACAAGTTCCTTGGAAACTGTCTAAATTTTGTCTTTTGTCTCAAAACTCATGTTTGCAATCACAGGTACTCTAAGAAGGTGATCCTAGCTTTTTTTGCTGAGTGAAATTTGTACTCTAAAAGGAGGTTAGAATACAAATAAGAATAAAATTAAAGAAGCAAATAAATCCATGAATTAAATCTTTGGTAAACTAGTCTGAGTGTAAATTCATTGATCTGTTTTGTATTCATTGTAATAATGTGTCCCTCTAAAAAGTTGTTTTTAAGTTTATTTATTTTGAGAGACAGAGAGAGAGAGAGAGAGCACAAGCAAGGAAAGGGCAGAGAGAGAGAGGGAGAAAGAGAAAATCCCAAGCAGGCTCTGCACTGTCAGCGCAGAGCCCGAGGCAGGGCTGGAACCCACGAATTGCAAAATCATGACCTGAGCTAAAACCAAGAGTTGGACACTTAACCAACTGAGCCACCCAGGCACTCCAATGTGTCCTTTTTTATGTGCTTAAAACATTGAAAAGACTTATACCCATGAAATCTTTGGAAGAGTCTGTTTAATTTTTGATATCAATCATTTATTTAAATGTTCATGTTCAGAGGAGTCAAGTTTGTTAAATTTATAACTTCATATTTAATATTTAGTAATTTAGGTTTTTATTTAGTAAAGTTTATGGAAATAGTAGGTAAAATGTTTAGAGCAGTTTTGTTTAAAAAATAATCAATAGACAATTAAAAAGCACAAACAGTGATCAGAATATTTTCCTTTCCACACGTAAGAGCCACTGAGATATTGGAGAATTTTCAGCATCAAACAGACTGGCCAGTTGAAGAGCCAAGTAATTTCTTTTATAGAGAAAAAGGTATTATTTATTGAATACAGAATGTAGTATGCTCTCTATTTATCAAGGGATTTCTCTGTTGACAAATTTTTGTTGCTGTGATACTCTTCAAGTTCTGTCTGTCTATACTTTTCACATAGCTCACTGCTGAATTTGTAATTCTTTTCTTTTTTTCAAAGAGGGCTTTATTACTTATTACCTGTGAGCATTTTTTCAGTTCTATAAGATAATAAATGAGCCACACAGCCCCTGGAATCCTGTAAAGGCATTTGGCTTGGAAGATGCTCCTTGGCTATGTGCCAATAAGAATGGATTACAGGGACGACTTTCAGTTAGTCCAAAATGAGCAACTTGAACCTTTACTGTTTAATTTCTGCTTGATTATTGAAAACTGGCTCAACTTCAGTTACAGGATGAAGTTTATGAAAAGGAATTTCCATGTTCAAGAAAGGAACTATGGCCACTGAAAGGTTCACAGTATAAAAACTGAAAAGGAAAAAAAATTCTATCTTAAACAGATTTTATTAATTGTCGATTATTATTTAAAAATAGTTGGGGCGCCTGGGTGGCGCAGTCGGTTAAGCGTCCGACTTCAGCCAGGTCACGATCTCGCGGTCCGGGAGTTCGAGCCCCGCGTCGGGCTCTGGGCTGATGCCTCAGAGCCTGGAGCCTGTTTCCGATTCTGTGTCTCCCTCTCTCTCTGCCCCTCCCCCGTTCATGCTCTGTCTCCCTCTGTCCCAAAAATAAACGTTGAAAAAAAAATAAAAAAAATAATAAAAATAGTTCATGTAGTTTCCTACCTTATCAACCTGTATCAAGTCACTGAATTGACACACTCATTCTGGGAAGCTGGTTGGCAGGCAAACATGGAATTTGCTGGCTCATAGCTTGGTGAGAAAACCAACAGATAGATGGTAATTTTCTTCTGTTTTATTCTCCTCTTTCTTCTCTCATTTTTCTTTCCTCTTGCCTTTCTCTCCATTTACCCACTTTCTTTTTTGCCTATTGAAGATTTATTGCCTTTCAGTACTTACAGATGATGTTTTCATAGGCTCTAATGAGGTCCCAGCAGTTTTTAACAATAACAGGACATTACTGTTTCTAAGATATATTATGTGTTTTCCCTCATCTTTCTCCCTTGAATGAAAAGCTTAGAAGTATGTTAACCCCCAATTCCCTTCCCTTTACTATGATAAATGGTCTAGTTACTTAATAGGGCTAAATACTTTGCTGGGACTCTTATAATACTCATTTGAATAAAATCTTAAAAGAAGAGCATTTGTGTGCTTTTAATGTACTTTCTAGTTGAGTACCTGAGCATGTGCAGAACACCTGTTCCTTAAGGGCCTTGGAAGTCCTCTCTAAAGCTGTCTTTGCTAGTTTATGCATCCTGGTGGCGACTTCTGCAACATTTTCTGATTCTCTTGGAGAGCTGACAGGGGCGATGCTCCTGTATACCCCTGCCTCACGCCCGTTGCGATTCTGACTCCAACCCCATGTGAGTATGCCGTGGACTCCCCTTGGCCGAGCTGGCTGGGCAGGTCAGATCTCCTCCAGCTGTTTCAGTGAGACGCATGACCATGGAGATATTTTTTAAGAGGAAACAACGTGAGGATGAACAAGTGCCTCGGTGTTGCCTAACTTAGCGTGGCCGCTCCCAGCACTTGTTCTGTGGTGACAAGCTTGGGAGCCAAGTCTGGAGGTATTTTTTCTCCTTAAAGGTCAGACAGATTACAAATCAGCAACAAAGAAAGGAACCACGCTGTGTCCCATGATGTAACACACAGAGACTTCGACAAAAGCAGGCATTTTCCTTTGAGGAGTCAAGCTGCGGGGAATGTCTTCGAGCCAGAAGGGGCTTTGCGGGGGGGCAGGCTCCAAGCCGTCCTGGAGCAGTGGATTCTATTTTGGTTCTGGGCTAGCTTTGGATCAGTGGCTTTCACTCTGCCCTGAAATTAGCATGTTATAAACAGACGGGTTGGGTCTCGGATCCAGCAAAGAAGCCAGCTTGAAAAATCATTCTGGGAAATGTACTGAATCATTTGTTCCAGGCACAGTCAGCCCCTGCGCCCTGACGGGCCGGCGGCAGAGTCCCCAGACAGCGCCCCAGATCTGCTGTCCCTTGGTCGCTGTGTCCCCTTCTTTCCAGGCTTTCCTTCTCGGCGTCACGTCACTACTCAGGTTATTCAGGGCTCGATTGCTGCTAATAGGTTCTCTTTAGAGACTTTCTGAGACAGCTTTTCAAGAGCCTCCACTTTCCGGATTCCTGTGGGACACAAACCACGGAGCTATTTAACACAGTCTGCGATAACCGTCATTTTCCATCCTCCGTTTTCTGGGCAACTGCCTTTGCTCTTCGCACACTCACGTAACGACTGTAAATGAGTTCCAGGCGAGAGCAGCCACCCGCTGGCCGGGTTGTCAGGCTCACGGGTGCCTGGTACCGGTTCTGCGGCCCGTGCCATCCTGCTGAGCGCGGCGCCCAGATGCTGCTGGAGACCCTGCTCCTTGCGCCTGGTGGCCCAGCTGGTGATAGTATTCAGTTGTGTCCCTCCACTTCTCCCCCTCCAGACAAGCAGTCTGTCCCAAAAGAGGATCCAATGGAAAACTTTATAAATACTTCAAATGGTGGAAACAGGAAGTGGAATAAAAATGATGCAGCTATTCACAGAAAACATGCCGTCATTTTCCCTCCATAAATATATGCTATTCATTTTCAGAAAGAAGCAATGCCTCAAGCTGAAGAAGAAAACCTGACAGTGCCTCCCGACTTTGGAGACTAAGAGAAGGTCCCTTGTGGTGTGTGGATGTCCTTGGGGTGACAGGAGCACCACTCACTGGCCGTGGAAACCTCAGAAACCTCCGGATGGTTTTTGGTATGGAAATGTAGAGTGATGCCTTTGTTGGGGTGCACAGGTCCCGATGCCCTGTGACTTAACAGATACTTCATCAGTATCAATCGTGTCAGTGTAGTGATCCCAATCCCAGTGATCTAATTCCTAAACCAGATCTAACTTCTTTCTAATAAAGTTGTTCGTATAATAACACAATGCTTATTATGTTCTAGGCACTATCCTAAGTGCTTGACAAGCATCGGCTCATTTAATCCCAACAATCCTAAATGGTCGGTGTTACTATCATCTCTATTTTATAGGTGAGAAAACTGCAGCACAAAGGAACAGCTCACTTTCCTGAGGGCATACAATTTAGAAACAATGGAGCTGAAATTCAAACCTAGGTAGTTGGGCTCTAGAACCTATACTTTTACTAGCATCGCTTTACACTGGATTAAGACAAAACTAGAAAAGCAACCACAGGGGCGCCTGGGTGGCGCAGTCGGTTAAGCGTCCGACTTCAGCCAGGTCACGATCTCGCGGTCCGTGAGTTCGAGCCCCGTGTCAGGCTCTGGGCTGATGGCTCAGAGCCTGGAGCCTGTTTCCGATTCTGTGTCCCCTCTCTCTCTGCCCCTCCCCCCGTTCATGCTCTGTCTCTCTCTGTCCCAAAAATAAATAAACGTTGAAAAAAAAAAAGCAACCACAAGTTACAGCGTGAACAAATCAAATCGTTTTTCATTGACACCATTTGGACATATAAAAGATGAAACAAATATAATCATGATAAGATTGCTCTAATAAAGCAAAAGAATGGTATCTAGTTGCATGTGTCCTTATAGCAGAGAGGCATGGGAGATTTCAGGCGGAAGAGAAGACCATGTGAAGATGGACGCAGAGACTGGAGTGATGAAGCCACAGTGAAGGAATGCAGGCAGCCGCCAGAAGCTGTAAGAGACAGGAAACAGATTCTCCCCTAAACCCTCTGGAGGGAGTACAGGCCTGCTGACGTCTTGATTTCAGCCCAATGATACTCATTTCAGACTTCGGCCTCCAGAATGTGATTGTCTAAATTCTATCTATTAATTAAAGCTGTAATCTTTCAAGGGCAGAGCACTGAGAAAAGGATTAAATGCCTTATCCTCTGTTTTGCATTAGTCTAGAGCAGCAGTTCTCAAACTTTTTGGTCTTGGTACTCCTTTTCACTTAAGAATCCCCAAGAGCTTATATTTATGTGAGGCATATCTAAAGATATTTACAGTTAGAAATTTAAACTGAGCAAATCTAAAAATATTTATTAATTTATATGAAAATAAAAACGGTTATGTATGCTGACATAAATGACCTAATTTTAGGAAAATGGTTGTATTTTCCAAAGTAAAAAGCTAGTGAACAGAGTGGTGTTGTTTTCTATTTTTTCAAATCTCTTTCCTCTCTGTCTTAATGGAAGATAGTTGAGTTGTCTTGCGTGCTTTGCTTTCAAGCTGTTGCAATATGTTGTTTTGGTTGAAATGTATGAAGAAAATTGGGCTTACATAGATACGTAGCTGCAAACGGAGTGATGTTTTAATACCCTTTGGGGTAATTATAAATGTTCTTGTGTCTTCATAAAACTCAATGATAATTTTTAAGAGTTAGTTGTAATGCAGAATCTGAAAATGTTACCACTAAACTTTTAGTATCATGTTACATTAAAATATGCTGGTTTAGGGGTGCCTTGAGTGGCTTAGTTGGTTAAGCCTCCAACTTCGGCTCAGGTCATGATCTCACCATTTGTTTGTTTTAAAATTTTTTCTTGATGTTTATTTATTATTGAGAGAAAGAGAGAGACAGAGAATGAGCAGGGGAGGGGCAGAGAGAGGGGGAGACATAGAATCTGAAGCAGGCTCCAGGTTCTGAGCTGTCAGCACAGAGCCCGACGCAGGGCTCGAACCCACAAACCATGAGATCATGACCTGAGCTGAAGTTGGTCGCCCAACCAACTGAGCCACCCAGGCATCCCATGATCTCACCATTTTTGGGTTCGAGCCCCACATCGGGCTCTGTGTTGACAGCTTGGAGTCTGGAGCCTGCTTTGGATTCTGTGTCTCCCTCTCTCTCTGACCCTCCCCCATTGGCACTCTGTCTCTCTGTCTCTCAAAAATAAACATTAAAAAAATTAAAAAATATATATGTTGGTTTATTTTGTACTTTTGAATGGATATTTTACTCATGAATGATTTGTACTTATTTATTTCAGGTTGTGGTAAAATATACACAACATAAAGTTTACCATTTTAATCATTTTTAAGTGCACAGTTCCGTTCTTCTACATTGTTGTACATTTTTAAGTGTACATTTTAAAAATGTACATTGTTGTACATTTTTAAGTGCACAGTTCAGTACATTCACATTGTTGTACAACCATCACCACCATCCATCTCCAAAATTTTCGTCTTGAAAAAGTAAAACCCATTGAATAATAATTCTGTACCCATTGAATAATAATTCTCCATTCCCCTCTTCCCCCTAGCCCATGGCAATCATCATTCTTCCACCCGTTTCTATGAATTCAGGTACTCCAGATAACTCCTGTAAGTGCAATCATACAGTATTGGACTATTTGTAACACACATTGTAGCATATGTCAGAATTGCCTTCCTTTTTAGGGCTGAGTAATATTCCATTGGGTTATACACCATGTTTCGTTTATCCATTTCTATCTATTCATGTGTTGATAGAGGCTTGAGTTGCTTCCACCCCTTGGCTATTGAGAATACTACTGCTATGTACATTGGTGTGCAGATATCAATTGGGATCCTGCTTTCAATTCTTTAGGATACCCAGAAATGGAATTACTGGATCATATATTAATTCTATTTTTAATTTTTTGAGGAAGTACCATACTGTTTTCCACAGTGGCTGCACCATATTACAACCCCATCAACAGAATTCGAGGGTTCCAATTTCTCTACACCTTTGCTAGCACTTCTTTTCTTCTTTTTGTAGTAACCATCTTAACAAGTGTGAGGTGATGTCACATTGTGGTTTTGATTTGTATTTCTCTAAGGATTAGTGACGTTGGGCATCTTTTTTATGTGCTTTTTGACTGTTTGCATATCTTTTTCTTTGTCTACTTTGTAAAAATTTGGTAAATTTGACAATGTCCTTTGTCAAATTATTGACTGAATTATTTGATTTTTTGTTTTTGAGTTGTGGGAGTTTTTCACCTTCATATTAACCCTTATTGTATATATGATTTGCAAATATTTTCTTCCATTTTGTCTGGTGTCATTTTATTTTGTTGTGTCCTGTCATGCACAGAAATCTTTAATTTTGATATAGTCCAATTTGTCGATTTTTTCTTTGTTGCATGTGGTCTTTGGTATTATATGCAGGAAGTCCTTGCCAAATCCATAAATATCTCACTCTATGTTTTCTTCTTAGCAGTTTTAGGTCTTACATTTAGGTTTTTCATGAATTTTGTGTTAATTTTTATATAAAGTAAGGGTCCAGTTTTTGCATGCAGATATCCAAGTTTCCCAGAAACTATTTGTTGAAAAAACTGTCTTTCCCCCACCCAATGATCTTGGTACCCTTGTCAAAGATCAGTTGACCATATATGCAAGTGTTTATTTCTGGGCTCTCTATTCCATTCCTTTAGTCTATATGTCTGTCTTTGTTACCCATGTATGATTTTGTAACATTATTTACTGATCACTTTGAAAACGTTCATAGAGTTTTTCACATTTTCTGAATATTGAGATATTTCATTTATAATATCAAAAAAATCACACTCATTGGTATCGCCACGAACTTCATCAAAAAGTCTAAGTATGTGTAAACTTCTCATGGTGGTATATACACATTCTTTTTTAAAATTAAAAACGTCTTCATTTTATTAGCTATCTCAAATTTTATCATTGCCAACAAGACTGACAATTGTTTTCCTTGTAGGGAAAAGCTCACTGCCTTTACTTCAAGATAGTTTCTACCGAGTACCCAAATCTGAACTATCACAGTTAAACAATTAAACAAATTGACGCAGTTAACCATTTCCTCTATTTTATTTTTTTAATTTTTTTAATTTTTTTAAATGTTTATATATTTCTGAGGCAAAGAGAGACAGAGAGACAGTGGGGGAGGGTCAGAGAGAGAGGGAGACACAGAATCAGAAGCAGGCTCCAGGCTCTGAGTTGGCAGCACAGAGCCCGACGCGGGGCTCGAACTCACGAACCGTGAGATCATGACCTGAGCCGAAGTCGGTCGCTCAACCGACTGAGCCACCCAGGCGCCCCCATTTCCTCTATTTTAAAACTTAAAAAAAAATTGTGTGCTATCATACTTTCCTGGTTTTCCTCCTCCTTTACTGATTACTCATTTGAAGCCTTTGCTGGGTGCTATTCTGTGCTCTAATGGTGCAGCACACCAGGGTCTTGATCCTGGGTCCTCTGTGTCTTTAGATGTAATTTCTATGTAGGTGATTTTATCCAGTTGTGTGGTTTTAGATGTCATCTGTAGACCAATTATTTCTCTATCATCTATCTATCTATCTATCATCATCTACGTTATCTATCATTTCTACCATTTCAATAAGCTCCAACTGTGTAGGGGACAGCTCCACTTGTGAACCATATAGGTGTCTACAACTAAATGTGACCACAGCAGGATTCTTGATTTTGTCCCCCCAATCCCTCCCTACCCCCATCTCAGTAAATAGCACCACCATCCCGGCCCAAAGTTAAAGTCATCTTTTGTTACTGCAGGACTTCAAATTCCTGGGAGAGAATTCCTAGTCCAGCCAAAGGGACGGGAACCTATTCATGGCCAAAGAGCTGCAGTTATGTAGAACTTCTATGGGTATTTGGAAGAGGAGAAGTGGTCAGCAAAGAGAAATGTCAGTTATTAAGACATATGAAGAGAACCAAGAGAATAGTAAGAAGAGAATGTTTCAAGGAGGCAATCAATAAATGCTCAATGCTTCAGATAGGTCAGGTAGAATAATTTATTCATTAATTCACTATGAATTGCTTACTCACTTACTCAGTGCCAGGCATTATCCTAGGCATTATGCTAAAATGAGACCAATAATGTTCCTGTCCCGAGAGAGTTTAGTTTTTTTTAAGAGTTTAGTTTCTAGTAAAATAAACTGTCAATGAATAAACAAATATGTGTGTATCTATAATAGGTATTGATAAGGATTGGAGTAGAGGATGTGGACCAGAGGGAGGCTTCCTTGAGGAGCTAACTTTTAAGTCAAGTCATGAATGAATTGAAAGGTGAATCATGGGAAGATCTGCAGGTAGATGTTCCAGGCAGGGAACACAATGTGCAAAGGCCCTGAGGCAGAAATGGATGTGAGTATTTGAGGGACAGCAGGGAAACTGGTGTGGCTGCAAGAGGAAAAGTGGGAGGAGACAAATCTGGAGAGGTGTAGGAGCCAGATTACAAAGATCTTACAGGTCGTGGTAAGGACTTTGGGTTTTATTCTTAATGTAGGAGGCCATTGAGAGTTTGAGCATGAGGATGTTATGGTCAGATATATTAGATTTCTATACTGCATATCAAATTACTACAAACTTAGCAGTTGAAAACAATATATATTTATCATCTCACAGTTTCTGTGGGGCAGGACTCTGGGCATGGCATAGCTAGGTCCTCTCTTCAGGATCTCATATAACTGCAAAGTGTCAGCTGGGCTGTGTTATTATTTGGAGGCTCAGCTGAGGAGGAACATGCTTCCAAGATCCCTCATAGTTTTTGGCAGAATTTATTTCCTTGTGCTGTAGGATTCGTGATGACTTCCTTCTTCAAAGTTAGCGAGAACAATACTGCAAATTGAGTCATATATGACATAATGGGATCATAACATTCAATCTTTGCCATATTCTATTGGTTAGAAGCAAGTCACAGATTCCAAACACACTCAGTGGCGGTGAACACGAACATGAATATCAGGAGGTGGGGTCACGGACACTGCTTTAAAGTCTGCTCACCACATCTGTTACATGTTTTAAAAAGACCTTTCAAGCTGATTTGTGGAAAATAGACTCTATGGTGGCAAGGAGAGAATAGTTTAATAGTTTACAATGCCTACTGACAAAAGGAATTCTTATCTAGAAATTAGGAAATTACTGGGGGTGGTTTTTCAACAAATATCCATTGAATCCACTATGTGAGAGACCCTGGGCTGGGTTGGGCATTAAATGAGGATGTAAGATTTCTAATTTTTGAGAAAGTATTGTCTTGAAAGAGCAAGGGACAAAAGTTCACATTGGGTGAGGAGTAAACAGAAGGCAAATATGTATCGATAGCCATTTAGAGTATTTTCATAAAGTTTGGAGGTGTCTAGCTGGAGAAACGAGATACTAAGTAGCTTGAGGAAGCACAGAGTTGGAAAGGTGTTTTTTTGTATGTATTTTCTTTGTGTATTTTTTTTTTTCAGGCTAAGGAATAGAAACAGAAGAAAGAGATTAAAGGTACAATAGAGGGATATTCCAGAAGAGAAGGGAGGAGATCGACAAGGGGCATGGGAGAGAATTATCTTAAATAGAAGTGAAAACAGGGGTGCTTGGATGCCTCAGTCTGTTAGGTGTCCAACTCTTGATTTTGGCTCAGGTCATGATCTCAGGGTTCATGAGATTGAGCCCTGTGTGGGGTTCTGTGCTGACATTGCAGAGCCTGCTTGGGTTCTGTCTCTCCCTCTCTCTCTGCCCTTCCCCAACTTTCTCTCTCTCAAAATAAATAAATGAACATTAAAAAAAAAAGAAGTGAAAACATCTTTTCTGAAACATTGACTATAAATACTGATGTATTTATAAGGTTAGTAAAAGGGTGGAGGGAAATTGTGGGAGGGCATGCCAGATTGCATCTGTTTTCTCTGTCAAGTCAGAAGGGAATATTATCTACTAAGAATCCCAAAGGAGTTGTCACTTTGAAGACTGTAGGCAGAGCTGGGTATCACCTTCTTGGGAGAAGGGAAGGGAAGGGGAACTGACCCAAGATGAGTGAGTGGATTTCTCTGCTGTAGTTCCAGGCAAGTTTGAAAAACATGAATTTGCGGTGGAGCAAGTCAATGTGGGTGTGTCATTTTTTAAAGCAGTATTTGGGAAATTGAGGAAGAAGAATGGAGACAAGAGATCATCAGGATAGTCCAGGGCTGGAATTAGCACAGGTCAGTGAAGCAGAAGGTCAGTATGGCAGGAGGTCAGCCTCCAGAGAGAAGGAAGGAGGGACTGAAGTCCTGCTCGGGTGGAATGGAGGTAAGAGTGGGGGCTGCCAAAGGAAGGGAGGTTGAGCTTTAGGGGGTGAAATTCTATACTTTAACATCTTCAAGGAAGAGTCATTTTGAATGTTAGTGGAGTCTAATTTAATGAGAAGTGATAGGTTGAGTCAGTGAAAAGTTAATGTTAATACAAATTTCCTAAAAGAAATGGGCCTTGAGTTACAACTTTACACTTGAAGCCTTCCCATCCTTTATGAAGCACTATGGAGGCCAGCCCTGTTCTGTCAGAGGTCACTGCAAGAGGACAAGGTTTTCAAGGACTCACCTCTGTCTGCTTAAATCTGAGTTTCTTTGGGTTTACCTGTCTGATCTAATAGGAAGTTGAAGGTCGACATTTGGAGAAAAGGTTCAAAATTTTAAAAACTTGAAAAGCATTAATAGGTTTACAGCGTGATTGTCATGGATATGTGCATGGATATAAATTACCTGGAGAGCTTCTTAAAAGTGCAGATTCCCCATCCTCACTTCTGGAGTGTCTGATTTCTTTATTCTGGTGATCCTGAGATGTAATGTAAAGTCTTAAAATATAGATATTTATAAACATATTATAAATATCTATTTTTATATATTTATAAATTTATATGCTCATATATATTCATAACATATATATTTATATTTATATATTTACATGCAAATATATTTATATATAAAAATGTAAAGTCTTAAAAATTGTAACACTTTTAAAGAGAAGTTTTAGGTTTATAGAAAAATTGACAGAAAGGTAAAACAATTTCTCATATGGCCCTGTTCCCACACATGATAGCTTGCCGCATTATCAATATCTACCACCACAGTGGTACATTTGTTACAACTGATGACCTCACATTGCCACATTCAATAACCCAGAGTTCATAATTTACTTTATGGTTTATTCTTGGTATTATACATTCTACAGATTTGGATGAATGTGTAGTGGCATGTATCCACCATTATTGTAGCCTACAGAGTGGTTCTGCTGCTTTAAAAATCCTGTGTGTCACTAATTCATCCTTCCCTTGGTCAACCCCTAGCAACCACTGATTTTTTTTACAATCTCTTTAGTTTTACTTTTTCCAGAAGGTGATGTGGATGGAAAATACAGTGTGTTGCCTTTTCAGATTGGCATCTTTCACTTAGTAATATGCACTTTTCTCCGTGTCTTTTTGTGACCTGATACCTCATTTGATTTTAGCACTGAAAGTATTCCATTGTCTGGATCTACTACAGCTTATTTATCCATTCACCTACTGAAGGACACTTTGGTTGTTTCCAAGTTTTTGTACTTATGAATAAAGCTGCTATAAACTTCCATGTGCAGGTTTTGTGTGGGTATAAGTTTTCAGCTCCTTTGGGTAAATACCAAAAAGCATGATAGCTGGATGTCATAGTCAGAGTATGAAGTAAGTGAGGTAGAATTAAATTTCTTGAGGGTTGGACATTATTGAGATTGTGTTTTTTGTTAAGGAAGCCTGAGCAAACCAGGAAAGAGCAAAGGAGTTAAGGATATATGCATGTTCACTACCAAATTTAAACTAAATAAATTTAAAGGGTCTCACCTGAGTGTGAGGCCCATAAAGAGACTTGATCAATAGATTGGGCATACCAGTTAGATGAAAGCATTATTGCAGTTTGGGGTTAGAGGAATTGAGCAAGAAAGAGGAGATGGTGGTCAGAGATCAAATTTTTTAATGCTATTAGAAATGGTGTTTTCCTCAAGAATAGGTGAATTCTGCAGGAAACAGACCTTTGGCATATCTAACTGAAGATAATAAAAAGAAAGGGGGGCACTGTCAAGTCAAATACAAAATTATTTCTTGATCGTCTACTTTATACGCTGTTGTGTGCTTGCCTTTGGGAAACTTCTAATTTAGTTAGATATACATCTTCTAAGAATTTCTAGTCAAGAACTAAACCATAGTGTATTTATTGACCATTTCCAGTGGATAGAGAAAGGAGGGTGGCATTGGCAAAAGGGATACATTAGTGGCAATTCTTCTATGGGTTATTTTCTTTGGGGTTGGTTCTTATAGTTTTTATGGTCGCCTCCGTTCCCTCCCCTGCACCCGATATGCTTATATTTTGTGTGTGTGTGTCTCTTAAACAACATGGGGGTTTGGGCACCAAACCCTCAGGCAGTTGAAAATCGGTGTCTGACTTTTGACTCACCCCAAACTTAACTACTAATAATCTACTGTTGACCAGTATCAGTTACTCATAACATAAATGGTTGATTAACACATATTTTGAATGCTATAAATATTACATTCTGTACTCTCACAATAAAGTAACCTAGAGATAAAAGAATATTGTTAAGAAAATTATAAGAAAGAAAATATGTTCGTATGTTTATTGAAAAAAGTCCATGTATAAGTGGTCCCATGCAGTTCAAATCTGTGTTGTTCAAGGGTCAACTGTATATTCAAACTACAAAACATAGAACTTGTGATGCTGACACTTTTGAGTAGATTTACCAAGATAATGAAATAACTAATTTAAAATTCATCAGTGTCCAGGATATTTCATGACACATGGCCAATGTTCAATAGGGAAATACAATCACTGTGCCAACATTCATTCCCGTTCTCTTTCCTAGTGACACCCAACATAAATGGTGTCCTTGGAGTTGTAAACACAGAAGCCCTGTCTCCTCAGAAGTACTGACTAGCATTTCTGAATTGTCCAGGGGCAGGCATCACAGGAAGCTGGTGTCCCCAGCACAGGCAAGCAGACTGCTCACTCCCCTTGTCTGTCCCAATACTGCCAGTACCACAGAGCCCTGGGCCACAGGTGAAAACAATGTTATTGTTTCCCATAAAGTTTTCATTTTCAGGCTCTTTTCTACTCAAACCTTCATATATTATTAACGGGTGAGACCACAGAGCAAATGAATGTATCATTGTGTTTAACCTGACGATTGAATGAATGGAGCTGGGGCAGACCCAGCCAGAAAAGGCCTATCCTCTCTTTGTGTTCATTCCTTTTTCAACTTTTCCTGGTATTTCTTATCAGTATCTGCCAGCCACAGAAGAGTAATGACCTTGAATTCACCCTCATCATCACCCTCTGCCTAAATTATTTATTTAATCATTTTGTATTGATAGTTTAAGCTGGATAGGCAGGAGGTCATTTTTTCCTCCTCTTGGAAAGATTTCCAAGGGGATGGAAGGAGACCTAGAAAAACACCAACAAATTCTATTGACTTCATATTTGCACTTGAGTCATGCCTTAGAGCAGTGGGTTGGGCAGGGGGCTAGGAGGATGGAATGAGATGGATAGAAGACAAAGGCTTGAGTCCAAACCAGAAGTCACATTATCTTACATTTCCTCTTATCTTTTACTTAAGGTAATACTTCACTTCTTTTCATGCAAACTCAGGCCAAATTTGTGGTCAGATTCTGCCCATCAAGGAGAATAGGAAGAGAAAGAGGTGGCAGGCAATCTCCTGGCATTGTCCGAGCATGGTTCTCCTGTGATAAAAGTCCATTTCTCATGACTTGTTAGCTTTCCCATGGTATTTACTCCTTCTAACTGGTAAAAACTGAAGCAAGTACCTGCAAAACACTCTACAAATTTGGTACCATGTTGGTGAGATTCCTTTCTTGCCATGTTATTCCTGGAGCACCTGCTGAGGCTGTGTTCCTACCTAAACATATTTCTTGTGCAAATATAGTTGTATTGACTGAGACATCTTTCCAACCTAGATTAGAATATGTGTCTCATTCCTTCCCTTGGCAAAATAGCAGATCTTCCTGAGTTCCCCAGAAACTAATTTTTCATATTCTGTCTTATCTATTTCAAAAGCTATTTACCTTATTTATTGAAATTATACAGTTTTTTTTTTTTTTAATTTGAGCTTATATTATGAGTTCTTTAAGGACAGGGGCTTATGTCTTCTGCTAATTGAACTTTTTGCCAGTTCTCTAGTTTTTTTTTTTTTTTTTAATTTTTTTTCAATGTGTATTTATTTTTGGGACAGAGAGAGACAGAGCATGAACGGGGGAGGGGCAGAGAGAGAGGGAGACACAGAATCGGAAACAGGCTCCAGGCTCCGAGCCATCAGCCCAACAGTTCTCTAGTTTTTGATGTACTTCTTTGAAATACATATAAAAATATTTGATGATAATACCACAAAAATATAGTAAATGGCATTTAACTTCTTACAAGATATTTGTTGAAAAAATGTTTATGATATTACCAAGAGCATTTTTGACTTATTTGGTATCTACTCTATTCGTCTGTTACAGAGGATAAGGCGATAAATGCTGAGAAAAAAAGACCAAATGTAAGACCCAGGATTTCCACTTCTGGGAAAATACCTCAAAAAATGAGTACTATGTCCACTGAAGATATATGCCAGAATGTCCAAAGCAGTATTGTTCTTAACAGCCACAATCTGGAAATGATTCAAGAGCCCTGTGATAGAAAAGTGAATCCATACATGGTAGTATACCCATTCAATATAGAGCAATTTAAAGGAACAGATTACAGCTGCATGTAACAACCTGGGTGAGCAAAAGTGCTGAGAAAAAGTGGACATCTCCAGAGACTACATACACCAAAATTCCATTCATATTAAGTTCAAAATAGGCAAAATTAATCTATGGTGACAGAGTTCAGAATAGTGATTAATTTGGTGTTGGGGGAGTTTACTGGGAAAGGGAATGGGGTAGGCATCTGGGGCACCAGAAATGTGCATATTGTGATCTGGCTGGGAGTATACAATATGTAAATATTCTAAAAATTGGTTGAGTTGTATATTTAAGATGTTTGCATTTTGATATATGAAAATTATGCCTCAATTAAATAGCTTAAATGAAAATGATGAATATACAGAATCCCTGGCTTCAAGGAGCCAATAGCCTAGTAAGAGAGAAAAGTATAAAAAGGAGTAGTTTCTATGCATGTGCTAAGTGCTTCCAGGGAAGTGTGTAGGAAGAGGAGTGAGAAAAAGACATGGATAAAGGCATGGGGAAGGAGAGAAGATAGAGGGAGATGAACACTGGTTCTCTTGGAAAAAGGCAGAGGGGCATTTCAGGAGAGGGATAGCACACCAGACAGTTGATCATGTCACTATCATACCATGAGACTGCCCTTCAGATTAGCCAATCAAGGATGTATTTCCCAGCTTTCCTATTTTTTGGACCTTTCTGTGGCATTTGGTTCTGCCAATTGTTTTCATTTTTAGAAACATTTTCTTGCTTAGCTTTGGGGACAACATTTCCTATTGATTTTCTTTCTCCTTCTTGGCTATTCTTTTCCTTCCTGGCTCCCTTTCCTTAGTCTTGTCTTTTAAATGTCACCATCCTGCAAGGTCTGTCCATGGTCATGTTCCTCTTCTCATCCCTGTCTCTGGGTAATCTCATTCATATGTGATCATGGTTTACCTACCACCCCACCCATGGTGTTGACTCCAAATTTGGTTTCTCTAACCTACATTTCCATCCTTGCTTTAAGAATCACATATGAAACGTCAACTGGACACCACCACTCAGCTGTCCTGAGGACTGTTTAAAATTTAATATTTCTAAAACCAAGCCCTTCATCTCCCTCTCCTTCTCAGCCTACTTCTCCTTTTATTTTCCCTCATCTAGCAAATGGCCCTTGAGTGCGGTCTTCTTTTCTCCCAGACTCAGTTAGATTGTCTCTCTCTTCCGTCATACTTTACATATACCCCCACCAAAGCATAGTTCACTCTCACTTCAAAATACAATGCTGGTGTGTTTTTACCTCCAAGAAGCCCACCTTGTTTAATGGTTAGTGGAAGGTGATGAGGCCTAACACTCCTTACTCTTTTGACAGGACTTGTAGCTGCTTCACAATGTGCCTGTTCTTTCCCACAGCTCTGTGTGAATGCTGGTATTATGGGTCCTGCATTTGCTTCATCAAGTGGCAAAACTGCAACTACTGACTTAAGGAAAAAGAGAATGCATTGAAAAGCCTTGGATTTGACCTTGGACATAACTGAATCCAGGAGCTCCGATGGTGTCATTTAGATTTTGTCTCTCCCTTTCCCTCTGCTCTCTGGCTCTCAGATCTGCTTTCATACTTATTGGCTTAGCTCTCAGGTGGGCCACTGAAAGCTCTCTGCAGTTACATCACCTTAATGGTTAGCAATTCCAGCAGAAATAGAATGCTTTTCTCTGTGTCTCTCCAATAAAATTCCTCAGACAAAGTCTCTTTGGCCTGACTTGACTCATGAGCTCATCCCAGAGCTGACCACTGAGGCCACAAAGGTCGGATGAATGCCCCAATGATCCAGGCCCGAGCCTTGTACCTACCTCAGGAGTTGGGTGTTAGCCTGGGATAGGGTGGGACCTCATAGGAAAATGGAGGTGCTGTTACCAGAAGAAATAAAAGCTGGCCAGGACAATAAAAAAAAGAATACTTGTCTGTGAGGAGAAGTTGGTGACACTACAGGCTCAGGGCAGGGTTCTAAGCTGGCAACAACACTGTGATCCCCTGGGCCAATGCTTCTTTCTTGATTGTGGTTTAGCCTCTGATTCACTCCACCTGTCAGCTTGTTTCTCCTGTCACACATTTCCTAGGACAGGTCATTGTCAGGGGAACAGGAATGACAGAAAAGGAGTCTTTTAATCTGTATTTTCAATTCACCCTCTGTCTTTACCTGCCATGCCCTGTCCTGTGTCATGAGAATAAGGAAGGGTGATGCAACCAGCCAGTTCTAGCCAGTCTGTGTGAATCATCTGTAAGTCATGCAGAACAATGATATCAAGGGGTCAGATTTCCAGGAACTGCATCTCATGCATCTCTCTTATTCCACAGTAACTGGCATGGGACTGTTGGTTTCCATCCCTCTGCTGCTCACCCCTCAAACGTTGCTGAGACTATAAATTAAAGGGCTGCGTGGAGGACAGAAAGAGCTACTGCCCTAAACCCAAAGCCAAGATGAATCACAGACAATGGACAGAGCAATGGAATGGCTGGGTAACTAGTATTTAACCAGTGTGCACTGGATGACCACACTAGCTCTGTGTTCTCATTGGTTGGTGCTTGGTCTTAGTATTATCCATTTTTCGACTCCTGGTTCTGTCACCAAATTAACTTGTGTATTCATGCATTCACTGACCTTTCCCTAGGCCTCAACTTTCTATCAGTAGAATGAGAATCTGGGACACAAACACTCCTTTTAATTCAAAATGTTTCTATGATTCTGAGATATTTCATTTAGGAGAACCCCCCCCCACACACACACACACATACACAAAAATACAAATCCTATGTCCTGGAGTTGATTTGATAAAAATCACCATAAACCATTTAAAGCATCCAGTAATTTACTAGTAATGTATTTCATGATGAGGAGATGGAAGGCCGTGGTTTCTCTCTCTCCTACTGATTCAATATGTGCTGTTCCTTAAAATAAAAATCAATTTCATATAAAGCTGCTGAAAGTTTTATGTAGTCTTAGCACACACCACACCTAAACTCAGCAGGACATTGTTTCCTTGTTAGAGGACACATAGCACAGAGTTCCAAATAATAGCTCAGTTGTCCAATGTATACTTAATGGATTAGCAAAGTTAACAAATGATATCTTATTCCTGGCTCCTTCTGCTGAAATGTAATACTTCCAAAGGCGAATAAACTGTTCCCATTTGGTGACCTTCCTTCTTTCAGGGAATGAACATATTTGATTCTCTCAACCTAGGCCTTTTCCCCTCCCCACAGAATAAACCAAAACATCTGGAGATACTGTGGGGTCTCTTTCAAGAAGACTGCACGTTCTTTTCGGCTCTGATTTTTCTGGGAGATGAATCTTGACAACTCAAAATTAGAAGCTGGTGTTACGGCTACATGTGAGACCAGTAATTGTCCCCAGGGAAGTCTTCCTGTCCTCTTTCTCCCTGTCTTTCCCTTTCTCCCTTCATTCTCTCCTCTTCTTATGTCTTTCCTTGCAATGTCTCATTGCACCTTGAGAAGGCAAGGCACAAAGAAGCTTCCCTTTCCTCCTCTCCCATTTCCAGCCAGAAACAGGCCACCTGGAATTAGAATGCAGCATTGCTGACACCAGCTACCTTTCCTCTGGGCTTAGCCTGAGGCCAGGGCTGCTGGTTAATGGGCCAGAGTTGACCTCACTACTAGACATCCCTGCAGACCACTGAGCATTTACCTCTGGGTAAGAATAAGTTATAGCTTGGAGACTTTGAAGCCAGGTGGAACCAGCTTGTCTGTCCCTTCTGTGATGAAGGGCTTTGCAAATGCTGCAATGTGTGTCATCTCTGTTCATTTATTTCCCCTCCACGTTGATATCTCTCTAGTCAATGAAAGGGACTTGATGCTTGTCTACCATGTGACAGGTAGGGGGCTCTTTGCCAATCAAAGCTCTAGGACCATTTTTGGGCTGAGATAAAAGGAAAAAGGGCAGCTGTAGGACACCTGTAGAAAGGAGATGGGTAACTTCTCAGGGAACTGTCCTATTTAGCTCCCAGCTGAAAGCTGCTAGCTAGGTTTTTGAGGTCCAACTTTCACTGATGTTTGGTTAGAGAGAAGAAGGGCAAATAAAACCCTCGCTTAGGTGCTGATGGGTAAAAGCATTCCAATTGCTATGTGGAGCTGGAGCCTCCCGGTGGAGAAGTTGGTGAGTCATAGAACGCTGTAAGGATGAAATATTTTGGGAAAAGACATTTTCCCTTGGGATATGGACCATGGTGAGCATGTGTGTGTGTGTTTGGTGAAAGCGGGGTGATAGGAAACAAAGAGAATGATGGGAAGACACTAATAACTGAGGTGGAGACAGGTCTAAAGAGCCTCCCTTGTCTGCTTTGGCTGATTTTGCTACAGGTGGAATGTGAAATATGAACTGTTTACACAGCTCATATTTCCATGTACTAAGAAAAACAGAGAAAGCTGGGCATGGAGCTAAAACTGAGCTCCCTTCTTCTAAGCTCCAAACCACTTCTTTAAAATGGACCGTTAGATTTTGGAGGAAGCTGTTTTCCACTAGACCTAGTGGTGCTGGAGCAGCGCATGTGCCACCAGCTGAGAAAACAAACCCGAGAAAGAGAAAGTACACTCGGGTTAACGGGCTCTAGGCAAGAAAGCCTCCTTTCCCTCCCCTTCCTGGTGGGCCCCGGTCCCCCGGGGCTGGAATAGTGGGCTTTGGCAGGAGAGGCCCTTAGGTAGGGGCTGAAGACTGGCTGCCCTACAGCCACGTAGAACATGAAGAGATTTACAGTCTTCTGCTCCTGACTTTTATTTAATGGAAACCAGAGGTATAAAAATGAGGCAGCAAATAACACCATCACAGGAAATAAAAGGGGAGAAGGGGGAGAAAACGCTGCACTTTGAATGGGGTGCACACTTGCGATGCAGGTACTCACAGTTACAACTTTTATCAGCCACACTCTGTGAAGGTGATGTGACAGCCAAGAGCGCAATGGGTGCTCAGGGGTCACTGCGTTGAGAACTCACTGAGAAAAGTTTCACCTTTGGTGAAATCCTCAATGGGCCTTTTCCTGTTTTCCTTGGAAATCTTTGTTTATTTGAAGAAACCTTTCATACCTTTGTTTCTGGTTTGTTTTATCCTTCTCTGAGACTAGTTGGGTTAACAACTATTGGAAGCCCACAAACTCTTTATGGAGTCTGAGTGTGATCTAGAAACCATCCGTACTTTTTTTCTTTCAAGTAGCTGGCAATTTGAGTGAAATCTTACTTGCTGAGCCCTTGTCTATGGTTTCTGAGTGGGCATCATTTTTCGGCAGTCCATGGTCCTTCCTAGAGACAGGTCTTTCATCTGACAGGACAATTCCATGTACTGAAGAGTAAATCCTGTTTTTAGAGCCACAAGTATTTCTTCTCCTTTTTCCAAACTCATACCTGGACTCTGATTCATCAGCTAAATTCAGGTGGAAGAAATCAGATGCTTATAAAAATATTCTGAAAAGTCATGCCTAACCTTAAGGGGAAAAGTCTAGATGTTTCATTAAATATCACTTTTTTTTGGTGGGGGTGGGGAAGAAACCCTATTTTTCTCTCTTGGGGAATTATCCAGAAGCAATAAAATGCTGTTTTATAACTGAATATCCCAGTTTACCTCTCGTGGAATGAAGCAAAATAAATATAAACTTTAAAAATATGGTCACGATCCATATATTTTAAAAAGTGTTGTCACCACGGACCAACGCAGCTCAAATATGTTTCTTTCATGTTTAATTGTATGGAGTGGACAGATCTTTTTCCCCAGTACAAGTCTCGCTTCTTTACTAAGTGTCCGATTTCTGCTGTAGTGTTTGATTAGAAAAAAAGGAGTGGTAATAGAATTTTATGTCTTATTTGAAAAGTAAAATGTTATCAAAATTTAAGAATAGTTTTTAAGAATGAATTCCTTTTTCCCTTTCCCCACTTGACTTCTCAAATTTTTCTTTAGTGGCTTTACTTTTGTTTGTTTTCAGGTTTTACTTTCCCTTGGAATTTATATGCCCCTTCTCTGTGCAGAAGTTGTCCTAGTTTAAAAGCCCTCATATTGAAGTATTATTAAGGAAATGGTATGAGGTCTGGGATTTGGTTCAAAACAACCCAATAGGGTGAGGTGGTGGAGGGATATGGGTGAAGGTCTAGATGAAACCAGCTGGGTGGTAAGCTAATCATTATTGAAGCTACATGTTGGGCATATGGACGTATATTACATTATTCTGTTTTAGAACACATTTGAAATTTTCCATAAAAAATGCTTTCCTCAATTCTCTCCAGGATTCACTTTTCTCTTTTGTTGGACTCTGGTTTGTTGATCCATATTTCTTTCTTCTAGACCCCAAATGTTTAGTCTGGAAAGGACATCATTCTGCTCAGTTCACTATCTCTGACAATGGCATTTTGGGAGCTCTGTCTGAAGATGTAGGGTAAGCATAGCAGAGTGTAGACCCACAAAGAGCACAGGATGAGGTGAGCAAGGATGAGCACCATTGAACCAAAAGTTTTCTCCTTTTGGGATCCAGTTTTACTTCCTTTTCTTTCCTCTTTTCCCCTTCTCTTTGTCTCCCTTTATTATTTCTTCTTCCCACCCCTTCTCTTTTCTTCTTTTCTTTCAGTACTAGGTCAACTCTGTTTCCTTTTTTTTTTTTTTACATTTATTTATTTATTTATTTATTTACTTATTGAAAGACAGAGAGAGACACAGCACAAGCAGGGGAGAGACAGAGAGAAAGGGAGACACAGAATCCTTAGTAGGCTCCAGGCTCTGAGCTGTCAGCACAGAGCTGGACAGAGGGCTCAAACTCCCAACTATGAGATCATTTCCTATATTATGTGTGGAAAAGCTGTCCCATAGCTATCTTTCCAATTCAAACTCTTCCAGAGTAGGTGGGCCAACTGCTTCCAACTGCTGCAGGGTATCCACCTGCCCCAGTCTATAGAACCTACTGAAACACAGAACACTTTGAAATAGGTGTCTAGAGATAACCCCCATATGACATGGGGAAGAGGAACCCCAATGAAAAAAATTGGAGCTCCATTTAATTGGGGATTCAATATGTTCCGACAAAACTAGTGAGATGTTTTGGGCATAATGCAGAAATGGACTTTAGCTTCTGAAAATCTTTCCACTTTACCAGACTCCTCAGAACATAATAAAAGCCACTTCTGTTCTTTTTCCACAATGCTAGGAGAAATAACTAATAAAATAATAGATATATAATAGTATCAGGATTCCAAATTACTTCAATAGGCAAGAATGATGCCTAGACCCAATAAGGTAAAATATAACATTAAAGTCTTAAATTCCTACATTTGGGTGAAAAAAAAGCAACGGCAGTAGAGTAGTAAAGACCTGACATTATGCATATGCAAAAGGCCTGGGACTTAAAAAAAATTAGTCTGAACCAATAATGAAATGCAGTTACTGAAAAAGCTAACACACTTGAAACTGCATGATTATATTTACAGTATCCAGATCGACAGAGGTAATGGTTTCAATACATGGGCACCACATCTTAAGAGCGATATTAACAAATTTGGGAAAATCCAGAGGAAAGTGAGTAAGATGAAAAGGAGCCCAGAAATGATAAATTATAAGGAACCATGAAGGAAAACAGGGATATTTCTCCTGAAGAAAAACAGGAGAATAGATGGAAGAAGATTCTCTCCGTGGGGGGAGGGGGGCAGAATGCAGGTGGGTTGGCAGAAAATGCACGGAGGGTCATGATAAAATGGAGAATACTCACTCCTCCCCGTGTCTCCCATTGAATGTAGCTGTGCAACCTGGACAGGATGTGTGGAGCAGCTACTCTGGGACTCTGGAAAGTAGCTAATAGAAGGTGGGTTGCAGAAGACCAGAATTCAAAGTACACTGAACTGGCAGCAAGCTTACGACCTCTCCCCTCCAGTTCTCTTACTCTTTGATGCAGGATGTGGGTATAGCTATGGAAGGGTAACTACAGTCCCAGCTTTCTAGGTGGAAGACAAAGAGGGAGGCCCTGGGAAACCAGGAAGTACTCACAGGGCACAAAGAGAGAAGAGTTTGGGAAAGCAAACTTGCAAAGTTACTTGTGAAATCCTAGGCTCACCTCAAAGTTACACATGGATGAATCTGATTTAATCAGCACAGAAAGGACTTTTGAGAACTGAATAACAGATAGGCCACCATCCAGGTTCCAGACTAGTCACTGTATGCAGGGTAGATCCAAATAACACTGCAAAGGCTTTGAAAATTGAACAGACCTTGAAACCACAAACCAAAGATGGCGGGTTGGAACTTGCAGCCTGAACCTATGCAGGTTGACTGTTGCTAAAACACAAATGTCAAGTTTCCACATATTTAAACCAGACTCAGAGTCTTAAAATAGTCAAAATGTCAAAATTGCTTGGCATAAAAAGAATTTGAAAAATCTCAACTTTTGTGGCAAAAGGCAATCAACAGACTCACAGACTCTAATGAGATGACACAGATGTTGTAATTACATGACAGAGATATCAGAAAAACTCTTATCAAAATGCTCCAAAAAGCAATTGTGAACATACTTGAAATGGAAAGCTAGAGCGGAAACATATAACTGAAATTTTAAAAATCACCAAATGGGCTTGTTATCTTTGTTTTAAAGATAACTTATTTAATTGTAAATGCATATAATTTGTTTTTTTAAGTAATGGCTGTTTTTAAAAATCCATTTGCAAATTCCTGAAAATGAACAATGAGCTCTCATTAGTTGGCACAAGCCATCCCACAACACAACTGACATCTACCATGAACAGTTTGTTTCAGTAAATAGTGCTGAGAATTTCTTATATAAATAGGTATTGTAGGGGGTGCCTGGGTGGCTTAGTCAGTTAAGTGTCCAACTCTTGATTCTGGCTTGGGTCATGATCTCCTGGTTCGTGAGTTTGAGGCCCGTGTTAGGTTCTGGGCTGACAGCACAGGGCCTGCTTAGGATTATCTGTCTCCTTCTCTTTCTGCCCCTCTTTCTCTCAAAAATAAATAAATTAAAAAAAAGAAATAGATGTTGTAGGGGCACTTGGGTGGCTCAGTTGGTTGAGCATCTGTCTCTTGATTTTGGCTCAAATCATGATCTCACAGTCATGGGATTGAGCTCCACATTGGGCTCCATGCTAAGCATGGAGCCTGCTTAGGATTCTCTCTCTTTCTGCCTCTCCCCTATGCTCTCTCTCTCAAAAATAAATAAACTTAAAAAAAAGAAATTGGTATGGTAAACCAAGTGAGAGATGAATATGCATTTCTACCCATAGTTGACTTGTGGTCCAGAGGATATACTTTGGGAAATGCCAGTCTAAACAGTTTACCCCAAGACGCTCCTATTGTTCTGACTACATTCTAATCTCTCTCTTGCTATATTGTTATCTATACTTTTACATTCTCTTTAATTCTAGGCTTTTAATATTTTTGTTGTCTTTGCCTTCTTTCTATATCCCATATCTGCTGGCATAAAGCAAACCCTTTTTACTTTTTTTTTCTTCGTAGACAGTAGCCAAGTTTAAAATCTGGACTTGCTGGTAAAAATCTTGGAAAGGCTGTACTTTTTTTCCTTAGTTAGCTGAAAGAGGCTTTTCCCATTGCTTTTCCCCAGATTTAACAATACTTACACATATGCCCTCAAATTGTCTCTCACAATATCCATACTCTTTGCAGCTATTAAATCACAGAAAAGATGGAGACTATCTTGTAAGCTTGGCAATGCAAACCTCTGGGAAAATGTTAGACATCACTTCCCTATTTGGTGGCCTCAAATCTCCATCTGTGTTGACCTTCCTCCCACCGTTTAATTGCTAGAGCCCCATACCCACGTTAACAAGAGTGGGAAGAGCCAAATAGTTAGAAATGATGTGATTTTCCCCCTTCATTCTCAGATGGACTATAGATCACAGATACACTATCATCGGTGTCCCTGGATCTCATTTGGGAAACACTACTTTTTATTACTTTAGAATATGTTTATGTCAATAAATATCATCCCTGAACTACAGGAATTTGACTCAATAGCTAATTTCTCTTAATTTGCACACAGCTGTTTTACCTGTGTTGACAATTTTCCTGAAGAAAAATGTTATCCCTTGTGGAGTTAGAGCCTCTTTCAATTTTGCCAGCATTTCAGAAATAAATGGTGTGCTAGTGCAAAGTTGCTTTTCAGTGAACCGTATGCTTGCCAAAGCTGCAAGGACTCCCACTACATCATGGATGTTAAAGTGAACTCTTAAACAAATGGTGTCTGAGGTTTAAGGCTGGCTAGAGAGAAAAAGGAATGAAGGAGGTGACTGATTTTTAAAAAAATCTAAAAATATGCCTATCCCTCTTTAGGAAACCAATATTTAAACTTAAAATGGTTGAAATAATTAAATTCAAAGCAGGAGCTGACCACTGCAAGACACCATCTCTCCATCCCCATTATGGGCACTTTAAAGTTATAATTCAAACTTTGGCAAATTGGTTTTAAGGCAGATTTATTAACACACTTGTGGATTGCCAAAATTAGGCTGTTGGTTTGTGTTCTGTATGCTTATTCAAAAGAATGGAATTGTCTATACACACAAAGAGTGTAATTGGGCTGTGATTCCTAATCATTGTTTCTTCTTTACAAATTAGTAATCCACTTTCTTTAGACATTCCAGGTGTTTCAGAATATGTAGATTTATTTACATTTTTTATTACTACTTGTAAAATTTGTGGTTTCATCAATGAGATGAATAAATTCAAGCTCAAAATAGAATTCATCTTTGTCTCTTTAACTGCTAAGATCAAGCTTGCTGGGCAAACAAGTCAGTAAGTGAATTAATGAACGATAATGAGCGAATGGGTGAAGTGGTCATATTTACAGCTGAGTACCAAGGTCAACATTGCTTTCAGTCAGTGAGAGTCTCCCCGTTATTAGATAAAAACTATTTTTTTCAGGAAAAATAATCAGCTTAAAATTGAAGATTTCTCTCTCCCCACCCATGCCCAAAAAATGATTTTGGACTTAGTCTACTTTAGGCCCATTCTTCAGGCTCTGATTCAAGGCAAGTAGAACAAACTTCATTCCAAGTGGGAATTTGGGTATGGTATCTTTCTCTACCAAAAAATTCAAGGGGTGCCTGGCAGTCTCAGTCGGTAGAGCATGTGACTCTTGATCTTCAGGTTATGAGTTCGAGCTGCACGTTGGGTGAAGAGATTACTTAGAAAAATAAAATCTTTAAAAAAAAATTCAAAATCAGCAGGAGTAATATTTCCATCAAAGGAGTGAAAATTGGTTCTTTGGTTGGGGTAGGGGGAGACTGAAAAAAATATTCCTCTTTTTGTGTATAAGTCACAAACATATACATTTAGTCCATAAGCACTACGTCCATGGCATGAAAATTTCACAGGTATTGATTAGGAAAAAATGTCTACAAAGGCTCCTTAGAAGGGTGACAATGGAAAGAAATTTGTTCTAAGAGGTTTTGATAACTTGTTATTTGTAACACAAATAATAGCTCAAAATCTATGACTCGATTTAGTCCTAAATAGATCCTCTAGGCTAGAAAGGGTAGAAAGTATATCAGCTATTGTAATTATTTTCCAACATTGATGGGCAAAATAGAACTGTTTTTATTTTAACTAGCTTCAGTGTTGTTAGTGGTTTACAAATATATATCACACCTATGCTCACACTGGTATATTAGCTGTGTAAATAAAGTTTACCCCCACTGAAATGAATAAAGTCAATATAATTGTTTTTAAAAAGAAAGAAAGGCAAATCCTACCCCACTTATTTTAGGCAATATTTGGCCTAACACAGTAATAGATGTATAATTTGTCAGTTAAAAATGAAGTTGTCATCTTTATTTTGAAAATATCATAGTGAAATATGTTGTTAAAGGTTCTTGGTTTTATTTCTGCTGTTATTATTAAGAATTAAGGATAATATTCCCTTTCATGGTTAGGGAATTATATCCCCTTTTAATCTGTGGTATCAACATTAGTCCAAAAGCAGTTCTGTTTTTGAGAGGATTGTCCAGGCGAGGCATAAGGAAAACAGAAAATTCTATTAAAAAGAAACATGAATCTGAGCTGTATATTTAAAACAAAGAAACTAGCACTTTCCAAGGTAAATGAAAAAGAGTTTATCTTATTTTTCTCAGAAAGGGAAGGTTTGAAAGCTAACCCATTTATGATTTCAAAGTCCTGAAAGGATTGATAAAATACTGATAGATCCAGTGTATATTTTATGGTAGCATGGAATTTAAAAAATAGGAACTCCTACAATATTATTTCATCCAAAGCATAATAAATATAGGGAGCAAGGTCACTGGAGTTGATGATTTAAATAAATACTGTAGTTCAAGAGACATCTAACATTGTGAGGAAAAGTTGAAAAATGGCATTCTGCTCGGTGTTTTAAATACACTTCTCCGTCATGATTAAGAAGAAGATAAACCAAGTAAGTCCAGCTTTGCATTTTTCTTTTGGGTCAAGGAAGTCACTGAGATATAATTTCATGTCCTACTTTGAAAATTTGGGACTTAGTGTTATCATGATTTAGACCATGCTTTTGATGGATTATACTGGAAAGAAAAGTTGCTACAGTGCTCAGCCCATTTCATTCCTTAGGAAAGTAACGTGATCGTTTCTCATGCCTCACATGAAGTGAACGGAAATGTTGTTCTGAGCACAAAGCTGAGCATGAGGTGCTGGGTTTTAAGGAGTCACGGTATTCATCTTACCAGTAGGTAGAATAGACACTGAGCTGGCTTGTTAAAATAATAAATCAGACTGTGAACTTCTCTCGGGTAGGGACTGTGTTTTTCTTAATCCAAAGGGGCATCAGAAAGGAAGAAAAGATTCTAGAAAGAGGTTGTAGGAAACAAACTTCACGCTTTGATCAGGATCCAAGAGACATTCCAAAGGGCTTCAGACTTTGGCCAAAACCTTTAAACTTGCCTCAGTTTCTGTTTATGTCAGATAAGAAATGCTTTGCTGTACTTTCCTTCAGAAAATGATTGATCCAGAAGGATTTTGTAAATTACTTAATACCTTTTAGACTTGTTTCCTTATCCATAAATGGGGATACTAACATCTATGTTTATATGCAAAAACCTGTAGAAAGTACTTGGCATTTAGTAGGTGCTCATTACACAGTAATTATATATCAGGGCTCACCTGAAACCAAAGGTTGCCATGGGAGGAGAGATCTGAGACCACCCATATCAATATGATTTAGTTGTTTGTTCCAGGGAAACTTACCCAGGGGGAGATAAGGCTGTAAATCAAAAATTAACTTTAATGTTTACTTCAGGAAATTACTATAATCAATTTATCAGAAGTAGTCTGCTCACCTGGACAAAGGGCTTGCTTATTAAAGCAACAATTTACTTATCAAGACTCACTTCAAGGCACTCATTGCACTGTGTCAACTGATCCCAAACTTGTATGTCACAAAGCCGTCTAATCCCTGGCAGTTTCAATTCTTGGCCTCCGAGGGCTCAAGTCGAGGCTCAAGTTGAGGGCTTCATAGAGCCCTATGAAGGTTTCTCTCCGACCTTGCCTTCTGAGACAGTGCTAAGATCTGTCAAGATGGCATTCTCTCACTGCACTGAGCTCAGATAAACTTCCTTTGGTTTAATCAACAGTTTAGTGATATTTCAGGGAATTCAACAATCATCATTACATAATGGTTTTGATCTCTTCAATTTATGCTTCACTTGTGCTGCTGAGTAATTGCAGTGAGGTAGGCTTTATTACCCTCACTCAGCTACTCATTCTCTGGCATTACATTGGGTTTCTAAGGGAGTAGTGATAGCCAGCAGCTTGGGAATTGTAATGCATTTTAAATTGCCTCTTGTTTGCTTCCCAATGTCTGAAAGCCTTAGGGAGCATCCTTAAATGCCTAATTCACTGGGCTCCTGGGGATGGCCTGGCTCATTATCCCTTTTCAATGCAGGTAGCCCTGTTTGCTAAGTATTCCACAATACCTGCTTACTTTTGTTTCTGGAAAAAAAAACAGGAGACAGCTAGAGTGTGCTATTCTGCTCAGATGACCAAGATGGAAGCTAAATTAATGAGTAACAGGTGCCAAGTCTGGGATTCCACTGGGGTGGGCTGGTTGTTCTGACCCTCAGGTTTATACCTGGGTTTGGCCGAAGAGCAGTTAAATCTTTGAGTCTCATTAGGTGTGTCTTGGGTGGAATCCTGTTGTTAGCTGTCAGCCTGGCTTCACAAAAGCATTATTCCCTAAGCTGAGTTTTCCGTGAAACAGGGTATTAAATCAAGCCAAATTGTCTCCATCTGATTTTTGGCAGCAGACTAGGTTAGGAGAGGAAAGAAAACCTGTGTCCCATCTTCTCCAAAAGCTGTAGAGCTGGCATGTTTTTAAGTGTTTGTAAGTTCATATTTTCACGCACTACAGACAAATAGGATTTTAAATTTGAAGTTCCATAGAGACTGTACAGGACAGCCATTCTCAATTTAGGTGCCCTGGTTACCTAAGGGTAGGGGTTGTCAGATTTAGTAAATAAAACTATAGGAATTTGAATTTCAGATAAATGAATAATTTTTTTAGTGTAAGTAGATCCCAAATATAGCATGGGATATACTTATACCAAAAAAATTATTTGTTGTTTATTTGAAATTCAAATTTAACTGGCTCTCCTGTGTTTTACGTGGCAACCCTTCTAGGAGTTCATGAAAACGTGCTTGAACGAAAAGTCAGGTTTCCTTGCTTGTAGTTCTAGTGGCTTTTGAGCATGCTATAAGCATGCTTATGTTTCTTAAATTGATTTATTAAGTTACGTGACACAGAGAATTATATGATTAGTGAGAAACTACACAAAAAGTTTTGCTATGTAGCAGAAGTTTACTGTGGGAAATAAAAAGTGTCTTTGGTGTTCAGGCTTCAGGAAAGGAAATGGAGAAGCACCTTACACAGATCTTAAGTGTAGTGGTTGAAAATAATATTCAGCTGTCACAACTCGGTTTAACAGTGTGTCTTTCTATCATTCTTGCCAGACTCATACCCTGTGAAACTCAGGGAGTATATTCTATGACACCAGGCTGATTGTGGCCAGATGTTAATCTTGCTGTTCACTCTATTTTGTTGTCATTATATTATCTTCATACTGCTGAACAATGACATGTAATGAAACTCCTAACATACAGTAGTCAAAATCGTCGAATTACAAGGTCTGGGAAGCCCATGTTCATCTTGAAAATATGTTTCAATACCTCACACCCTTTTCTAAAGTCAATTCATTTATCTTAGTATCTTATAATTGAAGCCCTACATTCACACTCTGAAAAAAAATCCCCAACTTCTGGGGAAAATATGTTGGTGTAGTTATTGTTTTCATTATCGTACATCATGTTCATATTACTATGGGAAAGAACCCTTTTCCCTCAGAAAGGAAAAATTTCCTGAGTGTGTGGAAACACATCAAATACAACAGCGCCCTCTACTGGTCATTAAAGGGAAATGTGTGCTTTTGTGATGAAAGGAAGACCAGGCCAGCTGAAGATCATTCTAATCAGAGGCAGTTTGCCACTGTTTACAGCACAGATATTAGGATATCAGAACATAAGTAAGTTATTGGCATTGGGCTGTTTGTTTTTTTTTTGTTTTTAAATAGCCGGAATGGTATAAAAAAGTGTCCATTCACTCTAGGTTATAAATAAGAATAGAACTCTAAATCATCTACAATATTTCATATTTCACTGTGACGTCTTTGCAAAGCCTGAGAGGCCCTTTACCATGATTATATTTTCCCTCTCCTTTGAATTGGAATAGATTATGACAGACAAAAGAAAATTAAAATCAGATGCAGTTCTCAAAAGACTAAAGAGGAAGCTGGATTTGTGGGCTGACCCTACAACCAGAGGCTCTGTGAGTTTCAGTTTGCTTTGGAGCTGAGGGACAGATCCAGCACCTTAATGTCAAGTGCTTCTCGTTGCAGCCCACCTGGAAGGGTGGAAGTATCTGTTTGTTCTACAGTGAAAGCACCCTGTTAGTAATGCCTTCTACCCAACATGACTACCACTTTGGCCCATCTCTCATCTCAGCCTAGAATGCTCACCTTGTCTTAGATGTTCCAGTATTAGAGGTATGGGGACATTTCAAGGTAATATAGTTCACTTCCTTGTTTTATACTTTGTAAATCCAAGGTGACCTGCCTAAAGTTACCGAGTCATCTCTATATAAATGTTTTATTTCAACTAGCTATAGTGTTGCTGTATTGCTAATAACTTAATCTGATTTTAAACTTCTTGGTTTGGGGGGCAAAATTAATTTCCAAAGAGATGTGCAAGAAAGGACTGATGGTTGTACAGGAACATGGGAGGTGGGTACTCAGATACCTGGCAAAGGCTACTGAGACACTTGGTATTGTGCTTTCAGAGTCTGCTTTATTCGTGGAAATGCATGAAGTTGAACCCCAAACAGATGAATGGTTAGTTTTGGTCTGTTGGTGAATTATTCTTCCATAACACTGGTATGTGAAGTGGAAGGTAAACCATTATACTCAAGGCAGGTCTAGAACAAGTTGAGAGTTCTTTACTGGCTCATATGGGTACTGTTGAATCCAAGTAACTTCATGGCCAAATTAATATGCTTAACAAAATGGAACAATGTTTTAGTATAAGTAAATACTAAATAAGAGATGTAAGCTAATAGTATCTCAGATATTTTGTTTTTCTTTCATAGACCAGAGAACTCTACTAAATATGTAAATTTAGTTCTTTTGAGTCTTAGGTTATATAAAATTGAAGAACATGAAAAAAAGTAAACCCCTGAGACACAAAACAGAAACTTGAGTTGACTGTCTTAAAAGGTAAAGGTATTTTAGGCATCTTCATAATTTCAGCCATGCCGCAAACATTTTAAATAAATTATGGTAGATAGAGGTAAAGAAACTAATTATGTATGGAAGATAGTCTCAGAAATCTAGTCTGGAAACCTAGTTAGTAATGAGTTGCAAAACCATCCTTTTTCACCCATACTGTTGGGTTTATTTTGTCACTATTGTTACTATGAAGCATAGCTGTAGGGCACTTTAGCCTCTGGTTTTCTAAAAGGTGCCGCACAGACTTCTGTGACCAATTTCCATAAAGTTCGTTTAGCAGTTCAAACTTTATTAAGACTCTTGACAAAAACAGCTGCTAGAATTGCAAAGGAATGTAATAAAAAACATAGGGTCAGAAACAACTAGAGTCTATAAAAGCGATATCCACAGTGGCCAAGCCCCCTTGGGGGTGCAAACTGATCACAGTCTGACTGTCCCGCAAGGACTCCCAAATGGGCAGACAGCAGGACACCCAGGGTTGGCCAAAGCCCTGAGACTCAAGGCTGCCTGCCATCACCCAGCTGATAACCTAGTTAAGGTCTGGGCAAGATGCCAATGAAAGACTAGCACAAGCAGGGGGAGGCATGGTAGTTTTAAAGAGTGAGGAAGCACTGGAGCAAATTCATTTTATGTTGGTTTTATGATGCAGTAAAAAAATCTCCAACACATACTCATTTACTAAAAAGAAAACAATAAATGTTCAGTTGATTGTAGTTTCCATATTAGCATGAAGGGACACAAATGTGAGTTGGCCAAAGACTCCAAGATGCATTTGGAAATCTTAGGGGAAAATTCAGGTTTGAGTAGAAATAGGAAGTAGAAATTCGTGTTGACAATCACTATTGTTAAGCTTCTTTGATGTGGGAGAATCTTTGATATGTACTTCATATACTATTAAAGTGACATCTAGATATTTCAGGGGGAAATGGGAGCACAACAACTGATATTGCTTTCTACATAAAAATATAACATCCAGAAAATGGAAAATTAGAAAGTGGGGTTTATTTTTGTGGTTTTGACTGCAATTGCAAATTACAAAATGTAAAGAGGCTAGTGCAATTATAGTGAAGTGGGAATGAAAAGCTCTCCATGTCAGCATTGCTGTCATTGACCGCCCACAGCCCTTGGCCTCTCGACACACACAAAATGAAAGAGGGAGTCCTATCTGAGACTCTCAGACCCCAAGATCCAGTGTGTAGTCTCCAAAGTAGGATGCAGGAGCCAGCATGACCAAGACTGGCCAGTGGCTACTTATGAACAGTCATTTCTGGGGGCCTTGAACAAGTAATTTTCTTTGAAAATTGGGAGGAAACACACCTGTGCTGGGGCTTGTGAGCCTCCTTGGGGAAATGTTAATTTTACAGGAATATGGGGTGGTAGTCATTCAAGCTCTCCCTGTTGCCCAGCTCCAGAGCCCACTTACGTCATATTCTATGGAACTGCAACTACCCCTCCCCCACTTCAATTTGAGTGCCATCCCCTGGGTTGTCCAATGCTGTGACAATTCTGTGCCGTTCAATTGTTCATTCAGTAAATACATGAGAGCTCATTATGTACCAGCCACCATGCCAAGCAATGGGGTTACAAAGATAAACACATAGCCGTGTCCTCACGTACTTCCTAGTTCAAAGAAAGGCCAGCATGGATGGCACAAGTTCTTGTTACAAGTGGGAGCACAAAGAGAAGGCTGACCAACCCAGATTTGGAGGGTCTTGAAAGGGTTCAGAAATGAGGTAACAGTGGACTGAGACCCAGGGGAGAAAGAGGCAGAGGATGATTCTAGGCTGGAAAACTCTTGACCAGTCCTGAGGCATAGGAGGCTCAGCGCCAGTTCAGAGAGAAGCAGCCTGGGTGCTGTGGCTGGAGCATGGACTGGAAGAGGGAGAGAAGGCAGGGGATGAAGTGGCTAGAGTTTTGGATGTGGCATGGCCCTGCTTCATCGGGATAAACTGGCAGTCTCTTTCACAGGGGGGCTTCTGGTTTGTTCCCTGCTCAGCCTGCATTGCCTGAAGAGGACCAGGGCTTTACCCTTCTCCAAAGTTGCTTTTTGGTGGTGGTGTCTGCTGTCCCCCTTAGTTGTTGGATCTTGTTTAAGGACAAGTGAGTGGCTTACTTGTCCAAGCTTACTAGGCGGGTCACAAACTGAATTTTCTACATGCTGGTTTGTGTCCTTGGCAGAGCTGCTGAATGGAAGCTGGCAGAGCATGTTCCCCTCAAATGCTGGAAGCCAGGAAGACACAAGGTTGTACCTATGGTCAGGCTCTGCCAGCATCAGCAGTAAGGGGCACAGGTCAGCTCTAGCTGACACGGATTGTGAGGAGGTGCCTATGTAGCTCTGAGGGCAACTGAAGATAGGACCCTTGAAGCTGAGTTCATATCACTTTAACACTGAGCACTAGTGGCTTTGTTTTCTCCAGCAGCCACATCTTTGGTGGACGTAGGCATGGGAGAGGAGTTGCAATGTTTTTTAGGATATGTGTGTGTGTGTGTGTGTGTGTGTGTGACTTCTTTTTTTACACTTTTACTTAAATAAAATTCACCCATTTAAGTGTACAATTTATTACACTTTTACTTAGATAAAATTCACCCATTTAAGTGTACAATTTTTAGTATATTCTTAATTTTTTAAAATTGTAGTGAAGTAGATATAACATGAAATTTTCCATTTTAACCATTTTCAAGTGTACAATTCAAATAGCATTGATTACATTCACAATGTTGTGCAACCATCACCATATCTATTTCCAAACCTTTTCATCACCACAAGCAGAAAAACTACTGAAAAACGGGAACTTACACTGAAGTTATTAAAGCAATAACTCCCCATTCCCCCTCTCCCAGGCCCTGGTAACTTCTAATTTATTTCTGTGTCTATGAATTTGCCTACTTTAGATATTTCATGTAAGTGGGATCATACAATATTTGTTCTTTTATGTCTGGCTTGTTCACTTTGCTTAATGTTTTTTAAAGTTTATTCATGTTGTAGGGAGTGTCAGAATTTCATTCCTTTTTGTGGCCAAATAATATTCTGTTATATGTATATGTCACATTTTGCTTATCCACTCATGTGTCAATGGACATCTGGGTTGTTTGCACTTGGGGGTTCTTGTGAAGAACATTGCTATGAACAATGATGTATATAAGTATTTGTTTGAGTCTCTGCTTTCAGTTCTTTTGGGTATATTCCTAATGGTGGAATTGCTGGGCCATATGGCAATTTATGGTTAGTTTTTTAAGAAACCATCAAAATGTTTTCCATAACTATTTTACATTTCTACCAGCAGTGTAAGAGAGCTTTAATTCCTCCAAATCATTGCCAATACTTATTTTCTGTCTTTTTTTTTAAAGAAATTATGATTAAAGCCATCCTGATGGGTGTGAAGTGGTATCTCATTGTCATTTGGGTTTGTATTTCCCTAATGACTGATGAGATAAGTCAACCATCTTTTCATGTGCTTTTTGATCATTTGTTTATATTCTTTGGAGAAATGTCTGTTCAAGTCTTTTTCCCATTTTCAAGTTGAACTGTCTTTTTGATGTTAAGTTTCAGGAGTGCTTTATATATTCTTGATATTACACCCTTGTCAGATGGGTGATTTCCAAATATTTTCTCTCATTCTGTAGGCTGTCTTTTCACCTTCTTAATAATGTCTTTTGATGATTATAACTGTTTCAAGGCAGGTAAAGGGGATTTTATTCCTTCTTCCTGCCCTCTCTCTGTGCTGTCTCTTTGCTCTATGAAGGTACATAGTCAAGCCAGTGTCGCAGGGGAAGGGACCAACAGAGATCTCCTCAATCTGGTTTTCTCAAGGAGGCCCTTTCTTTCCTGAGGGTATCACCCTGTAGAATAAAACATTCCTCATGGTGAATTAATCATTTCCCATTTATGGAGGCTACTTTTCAAAGTAAATATTCCAATCATGTCCTCACTCCTGGGCAAAGTCCTAAGCCCTGCTTAGTAGCATCTGCTCTCAGCATCATATGTGTCAGGCTGCCCACATTCCAGGGCAAAAACACTACCCATGCAATCACAGAGAAATGCTGCTTTTAAAACCTTCATCTCTCCACTTCTTCATAATGGGGAAGAGATGTGCATGAATGTTTCAAATTAAGTCAGGGTGTGGGAACCTAGTCCTGCAATAAAATGACAGGAACCTCAAAGCTGGGGTCATTGCAAAGGAGGCCGTTCATGTTTTCCATCTGAGTCCAAGACTGAACTTGGCATTCTGCAGAGAGTAGTCAAGTTTCATTAACAGGGTCAGGGCCACTCCAACTCCCTGAGCCCTTTCTCAGCCTGGTTTGTGCCCACACCTGCCACCAGGCTTCTCCATCAACTACACCCAACTCAATAGGTTTGGAGGATGGCAAGAAAAGATTTGTTCCCTCAGGACTGTGCCAATGAAATTTGGCCAAGGTTTTCTGCCTTAAAAAAAATTTTAATGGAAAATTCTAAGCACATGCAAAAGAAAACCTGCAGGTACCCATCACTCAGCTTCAATAATTACAAAGTGTGACCAGTCTTCTTTCCATTTCACCCCTACACACTCTCCCTTGCCCAGAACCATTTTGAAGTAATTCCAGGCTTCATATAATTTCATTCATAAAGGTTTCAGATGATATCTCTAAAAGATAAGAACTCACAAATATAAAGATATAAATCTGCTATCACATGTCAACAATATTAACAGTGATCCTTATTATCACCTGATAGCTAGTCCTTGTTCACATTTCTAATTGTTTCATCAATGTCTTTTAATTATTCTATTAGTTTGTCTGAATCATAGATCCAAACAAGTTTAAAACATTGCATTTTGTCAAGATGTTTCTTTAATCTGTGGATTTCCCCACCCCATCTCTCTTTTCTTTTTCCCCTCTGGAAATGTATTTGTTGAAGAAACTGAGTTTCTCCAAACTGTCTTATAGAGTTTCCCATTGCCTCAATTTTGTTAATTGCATTACAATAGTTAACATATTTCTCTGTTAAATTGGAGGTTGAATCAGCCAGTGCTTTTGTAAGTATAAAGATATCTGGAAGCTCAAACCCTGAGGTGTAGCTACACCTTGGTTTTAAATAAACCAAGTTTGGTCTTCTGGAGGAAGCATCAGGTGGAGTGTTCTGGAGAGGAGAGCCTCACTATAGAAGGAGCTTCTAAAATTGGTCTTCAGGAATGTTTGACAGTAGTGGTTCTCAAAGAAGAATGTTGGGATTAGGAGGATGGGGGAAATTCAGACAGGACATCCACTTCGTAGCATTTGAAATTTTCATAATGAGAATATATTTAAATACTATTTATGAAATACAAAAACAAGTATAAAAATAAATAAGAGAAAAAAATGAAGACAGTATATCAGACAGCTTGGCAAACACTAGATAGATACACATGGGTTGGAGACAGGGATGTGAGCATAAGGCACCGTAAGAGAGACTGAGAGGCATTAAGCAACCAAAAAACAAAAACAAAAACAAAAAAACAGAAAGCTTTCTCCATTAACCTCCATTTCTTCCTTGGGCTAGAGGGACATCAGGGAGGAGGACCTGGGCATTCCTTGGTCTTTCCCCTTTTGCCAGACCTGTGGGCATGTCATTCCTGGGGCATGTTTTAAAATCTTCTACCTCACTCTGTTTTGCTTTTTTATGGTCCAGTCCCCTCATCCGTCACCAGAGATTAGATGTAATTATAAGATAAAACATAGGAGTCACATAGAGATGAAAAATCATCATCTCTATTGGAAAGTGCATTTTTGGACCAGTAGCCACAAGACTTTTAAAATAAATAACACTTGAAATGACCAAACATCCCCACCAGCCTCAAACATGCTCTCCACCCGCCCCTGGATGGAGACTACAGAGCAGGACATCACCAACCTGATCTGCAGCTGGAGAACCCAGAAGAGGCAGAAGTTGGCTTGTCCTTATGTCCTTCTCTCAAATGAGCCAGTTATACAAATATCCCCATAATATACCCATTGTTTAGGGAGAAGAGAGTGAGAGAGTGAGAAGAGAGTGAGAGAGTCTTCCCATATTTTTCCCGCTAGTGAAGTGTGTGGAAATTCTATTCCTACTAGGAAAACCTAAGGAGTAGAAAATACAAATTCCTCTCAAATGTAGCCTCTATACTTCATTTGACTAACTGGAAATGTCCTCTCCTGTACTATGACTCAAAGGAGAAACAAAGTCTTTTAAATGCCTCATCTCAACCACCACAATATACTGCCATATGGTTACTTGGGAGCAACTCAGAAGTGCATGGTCTGTGCCATGTTCACACCCTGCCCTTTGGGTATTTAGATCTGGTGGGAAGACCTCAAGGTGAATGACATAAATGTATATGAGAGCTTGTGTGTGCATCAGTAATGAGGTACTAAAGAAGAACATTGGGAGCTAGTAGAAAACCCTGAATTTAGATGTTCTGGTCTGATCCAAATGCCTTATTTCTAAAGCAAGTCATCTCCAAATGGAAGCCAATACTATTCTGTTGCATGTGGATGAGATATTAAATCTACAGCTGTGTAATCAAGATCTACATGGATCCCACTGCACATCCTGGTCAGTAACCACCTAAGGTGTATCTTCCCTGTCTCCTGTAGGTTGTAGAGGATGAAGGCTGCCAAGCCTGAGAACTTAGAGGCACCCAGAGGGTCTGCTGGTGTATTATCTTACCTCATCAGGACGCAAGGTGCTCAATTTTTAGATGAG